>NC_052392.1:7897070-8092733 GCF_009389715.1 Phoenix dactylifera
ACAATTTATCCCTTTCTATTTTTTTGCATGTTACTTATTTATGTATTTGTTCGAAATTATTTAAACTGCACCCACTGATCCATATTTTTTGAAAAAAACTAAAAGGATATTTCATATGATTCCTATCTACATACCTTAAAGCAATTATGGATGTTACTCTTTTCTGATTTTTATTTATATATGCTTAAAAATGAACATGGATAGTACTAATTTCTATGTTTCATCAATGTTGATCATAGCAATGTGGATGCATGTTTTAATATTGCTCATATCTGCAGAAGAAAAGCCAATTTAAGTATTCAGGATAAGCTCAGCTAGAATATACTCGGCAATCATTTTTTATTCATTGTCAACACTTAAAATGTTTCAATTTAGTCCTGCAACTGAAACCTACATAAAACACTTTGGCAATCTTTTATCGGAATTAGGGGCATCTGGTCCCTCCATTGAAAAGTTTCTAGCAAGACTCCAACTGCTAGTGCATGGTGGACATGCCAAATTATCATTTACTTGAAGGGAAAAGGCCTAGAAAAATGAAACAACATAACCCAAATTTGGTGCAACGAACCATGCACTTTATATTACATAAAAATGGGAAACACCTAATATATGCAAGGAGGAATACAAATAAAGGAACTGCAAAAATATAAACCAAGGAATTACAAAAATATAAACCTCCACAAAAGCAAACATCAAACAAGTGAGCCATTAAAATCAACTGAAATCTATATAATAGTTTGAATAAAGAAAATAAAATGCAGTTAGGAAACCCATGTATGTTACCTAACGAACCCTGGTGGTACTAGTCAGGAATCAACAATGGAGAGTTCTTCCTCGAACTCCATTTTATACAATGAACATTCCCTCTCAAACAATAAAAATTCCTGAAGGAAAAGCATTTTCATCCAGTTATTTTTTTGAGTAAAAACAAAATGATGAAAAAGGCACATCAAGCACACCAATGTGAGAAACTGGTATTGACGATGTGCAAAAGAATGAGTAAGCATATGTCCACAAAACTTGTATTTATGAACTGCATACCTGTAATTGGTGCTGACTAAACAAATTCAACATTCCTGATTGCGAAGATGCAACTAATTCAATTAGCTCATTGCGATAGCCTTGCGAATCGCCTGATTCAGCAAGAGAAACAGATACCTACCAACATACCAAAAACAATTTCAAGAAAAGCCAGCCACATGCAGAATATTTTATTTTTACAGCATAAAACTAAGAGCAAAACTCTCAGCCAAATTGACAAATTTGCTTCATCATTAAGCTCGCCTGCATGCATCGAAGAACGATTTCTGGCAGGCAGCACCTACGGCAGAGACCTCTGACAACATAATTTGCAGGACCTCTCAGTGTACCATCCACATCTGAATACCAAGCATCTAGCCTGGATATTTCCATTGTGACTCCAGCTTGAAACCGATTAAGCTCCCCTGCTTCAAAGGTTCAATACCAATCCTATGCAAAGAAAAGAATAAACCGAGCTTAAGCTGGCAGTTCGTGATAATACCTTTAAAGCCAGCTGCGACAACAGTAGCAAGAAGACCTCCATCATTCGCTTCATGAAGTCCTAACCCATCTCCATTCACTGCTAAGCAGCGAAGTGCCACTTCAATACAGTAGTTATCTCTTGAAGAAATGGAGACATTGACCTGCTCATTTATAAGTCATGATAGTTCACAAGAAAAGAGAAATTCAATTTCCTGGTAACTGACAATAAAAGGTCAGATGAATTAAAACACTCAGAAAGCGCAATCTCCAGTAATCTAAAAGCAAGAGGCTGTGAAGGCTCATAGATGCAAGCAATACATAAAAAAATAAAGGAAAAAGTACTTGAAATATAAAAACTGATTTTTTCATTCTAATAATCTGTGCAGAATCAGACGATCTATGGATTGATGTGTCAAACAGCTCCTTATATCGCATTTTAAGCTTTGGGGCCGTTTCTGTTTTTGGCTTTTGGCAAGGTGATTGACCGGGGCTGCTGCAACAGACTAAAGGTAGCCGCAATCTATTGTAAGGCCCCGGAGAGACAAGTCATCTTAGAAAGCTTTTCACTCCTAAAGCGAACTACAATAACTTTTGTTGAAGGGGATGGAAACTACTATCAAAGCTAAGCTAAGGAGCTCCCAAGCCCAAACCAAGAGTCTGAATTTGATCAACATATTCAGTCTAGTAGAAGGAAGGGAGATACGTTCCGCCCGTTTTCTTCTACTCTAGCATCTACGGTTGGGGGTTGGTAGGGGCCAGGCCAGGTTTTGTTTCTACTTACCGCCCCGTATCAGCTCAACCAGTAATTAGTGTCTTTCGGAACTCTATTACCTTCCCTTCTTCCTTGACTGTTGATGCGACGGTAACTAGATATTTCTTTTGAATTGACACAATTTCAATTTGAAAAGGAAAGATAGTTTCGTTCTTCAGAGTCGTTCGACCAGAATCAATCACCGTTGCTTTCAAAAGGGCAGCTGCTACTATGGAGATTCCATTCCGTCTCTATCTATGTCATTTCGAGATACGAAAGACGACTTTCGAGTAGGGCGTACGAGCGAACCAGCATATGCGAACTAGCGATTCCAAAGTGGTCGTTAATAGATGGAGGTGGCTTTAGTTATCCCGGGAAAGATACCAATCTGCCTTACTAGCTACGTTGGAGAAGTTCTAGCCACTTCCCCCTTTGCCTATCTTCCTGCTCTGCCAGTATACCTCCTCAGTCTAAGTTCCTTGGTGCGCCCTGCCAGGCTTGGCTCCAATCTCTACGAGCTCAGCAGCAGCTGGGCAAACCAACCTTCCTCCAAGAAGAATTGTGAAGAAGGGAAAGTTTGAGGAGAGGAATAAGAAGAAGAGAGGGGACCTCATCATGGCACGCTGGAGCAGGAATTGAATCTGCACTTGGCTCTCATAAAGCCAAAGCAAAACAACCTTTCATTGCCACTGAATCCCCCTTTTTGATCAGCCGAACTTTCCTTCTGCTTGACTTAGAGTAGATTTCATTCGACATATGCGACCAACTGCCCCCTCTCTTGCTTTTGATCCAGCTAATGGTAATGAGTGCGCCTGAAGCCCCTGGAGTTCTTCCTCTTTTCCTTCCCCGATCCGATTCAACCCTCCGATCTCTCTTTCCGTAGAGGAGAAGAGCTTCCCCTTGTTTTTCGGCGTCAACCTTTGTTCTTTCCTAACCAGACCTCGACATGATCTTGACTGAGGGCGACCGCAATTGACTCTGATCCCTTTTTTTTTTACTAGCTCCATAGCTAGTCTACGCTCTGATAAGAAGATGACTCCTGACTGAACACGGCACTAGATGGTGATAGGTAGGGAGTCATCAATCTCTGAACGAAGGTCTAGATCTTACTACTTGACTGCCTTGATCTCCGAAGTCCGGAAGCTAGGTTGTCATAGAAAGATGGAGAAGACTTGAGGGTCCCCACCTTCTTGCTCTTTTTTCCTTTTTTGTCGACATGAGTTGGGATAACGGGGAAAGGAGTTTTTGTCAGGTTGAGGTCAAAGGGTCGTCATCCAATGGAGAAGAGAAGATTTCCGGCAAAAGTGCTAGTTGCCTTCTAAAAGGCCTACTGACCTGCCGGTGAACAGCCGGTAACTAAATAAATAATAAGACGTGAAAAGTACCAAAACAACTGAAGCCTACATCCCACTATTTCGAGTGAGCTTGGGGGATTCGATCGAGGTCAAGGATTGGTCTATGCAAATGGTAGTTGCTCATTTTTCTCCACCCATTTTATAAAAATGATCCTTAGTAGCCACATTAGCAGCGCTTGGGATGATTTTAGGCATGGATGCAATACCCACTGACGGATCTATGGTGTCTGGGCCTCCAGCCCAAGAAAATCACTATCTCTGGCTCTGGCACCGAGTAATTTCATTTTCAATTGCTCGATAGACGGTGATGGGGGTACGACTTGAGAATTGACCCAAGATTCTCTGAGGTACCAGTTTACAAATATGGGAAGGAAGGAGGTATGAGGTTGGGTGGTACCAACTAAATCGAGTACTAACTCCCATTTTTTTCTTATTGAATTAACTGATCAACTTGCTATCGGATATTTATTTTCGATTTGACATGGCACTATATACATATTCAATGATATAATTGTCCAAAAAAAGAAATTATACTCTCACGTCTCACCTATTACTAAGAAAAATTGTTCCCAATGCCAAGCTAATGAAATTTGAGAAACTAAAATAAAAAAATGCATTATGTCAGTTGTGAGGTTAGAAACTTAAGGATTCTAATGATGCAAGTATCATGGTGATGGAAGGTTGCCAGATGTTTAGCATTGAGTTTGAAATATGAATTTCCCTTTTCTTTTTTGCAGATGAGTCAATTAAACCTCAGAGTGACATTGTTAAAATTATATAATAGACCTACAATTTGCAGGTAAAGTACTTAAAACAGTCCGGCATGATTTATAAAATTAGAACAACACTCAAATTTCACTGATGATCGAAGGACGCAAAAAAACTTGCTAATGCTATGATGTCTGACTAATTAATAGATAACCTGCTGCACATTCATATGGAATATTTGGAAGTCTTTACCAGATGTTTACCAGCCTCACAAATCAAAAATCACAAGAATATGGTACCTGGTGAACTTTGATATTGCAAAACATGAAAATGAAAAATTTATATACCAGCGCAAACTATAGACATGTTTAACACCATTATGATTTGGCTTAACACAAATTCTTCTGAAAGTTTGCATTGAATATTCTAAGCAACATGGGATTGTAAATGCTGTTACCTAATCAAGAGTAATCGGCTGCACTTGCAGTTCAAAATATGCAAGCTTCTGATGATACAATAGCAGAAAGGTATATAAAGGCAAGTAAAAAGGAACTTACCATCAACTGGCGTTTTAACACATCTTCTTCACTGACTGAGGAGTAGAGTGCACTTGTCAAAGTAGTACATGAGGTTGCATCTGGGCACATGCATTCACCAGAAGGTAGACAGAGCATTGCAGTGGCATGCAATTCAAGATACATATGCTCTGTCGAGTCATATAGACTACTTTGAACTGAATCCAGCCATGGACTTCCTTCTCCTAAGAAAAGATATGATTGTTAAACCTTAAAGTACAATGGCACATTCTTCACGCATCAAGATTCGATTTTAAACTAGGGATGGCAATTGGGTCGGGTCAGGTCGGGTCGGGTATGGATCGAATCAAAAATTGTCAACTCAAACCCAACCTATTGATTAAATAGGTCAAAAATCTAAATCCAAACCCGACCTTTTTATCGAACAGGTAGCCCAACCCAACCTGTCCTGCATAACATGTTTATTAAATGAGTCAAATTAGGTTAAACAGGTTAAACAGGTTAGTTGAATTTTTTATGGGTTAAATAGGATTATGGGTTAAACAGGTTTGAAACAGGTTAAGTAAGTTTCAAAATAGCTAAACATGTCCAATGGGTTAAACGGGTCAGGTCACGAGCTGATGGTGTAAAATACATAGTTCATACATCATCGGATTCTTATATGAATACACAACAATGTGATAGTGTAGAATACATGCGAGGATCTTACTTAGTGATAGAGAGGTGAGATTCCTATCCGTCTGTGAAACAGAGAGATTAAGTACACCATGCAGCCCACAACCCAGTTGCATGCATGCTAAGAAGTGAACTTACTCAGTAGTAGTAACAATGAAGACTTCAAGGTTTCTCTTGCCGCAGCAATAGCTCTCTCTTTTTCCTCTGAAGAAAGCTCAGCAGGAGGAACAGCCGCATTCTCCAGCTCAATTTTAAGCCAGTTTCGATACGTCGCATCGCACGAGTAATATTCTTGCTGTACGATACGAAACAACAAAATGAACCAGAATACACTTGCATAGTAGCAAATATCTAAAAGTACCCAATCCTAACAGCCAAAAGAAGAAGATAGCAACAAGAGAAGCATACCCAGTCTTCAAACTCATGTAGATTCTCAGAAACATCAAGGTCCTCAAAAGAAAGAAGAGTGTCCTTAGGCTGTTTTAAATGTTCTGCAAGGAAACTGAGTAACATGTGTGCTCCTATTGGCATTTTAGGAACTCTCCACATAGATATTAAAGCAAACTCCCTGAAGAGTGTGTTGCTGTACCATTATAAAAATGATGAAAAGAAGTTAGGGGAGTATGGTGAGTACAAATCAACTCCATTACTTGGCAAACAGCCGCCACTGAAGACATTTTCAAACACTTAATACTATACAACATAATGTAAAAGAGATCAGTCAAGACTGCTACAAATTACCAAAGAATGAAACAGAAAGTTGATTACCTATGAACCAATGCCCTCATGAGAAGCTTAGCACTGATAATCTCAAAATCATTTATAGTAGAAGGTGGTGTGAAACAAAGCCACTGGATAACCATAGCCTTTTGAAGAGATTGCAATCGATGCTGCTCTGCAACATCAGATAATTTCCCATCATATTTGCTGATTTTGGTTTCTCTAGACCTTGAGAGTACCCTGTTTAAGTAATTTTGACATGTAAATGACTTGCAGCAAAGCTCACTGTCAAACCCACAGAAATAATTCAACAATTTTCTATGTTCATAATCCATCTTGCATATGAACAAACCTTTCCATAATATCTTCGAAACTTGCTTTAGTGTCATCTCCGGAAGAGAAAGGCAAGTACTCCATAGCCGAAAGGAAGAGCTTGTATTTAACATGCATGCTATTATCCAGACAAAGAAAAAAGATAAGAACTGTCAAAGAGGCATATTTATAGAAACAAGAGTCAAGCACAGAAAAAGAAAATTTGGTGGTGAAAATAATGGAAAATCTTATCATGAAGTCATTCATGACAAATTTGATATGCATTTGTCTGAAATATAATATGTTAGATGTATAAAAATGGTCAATGTTTGATCAATCTGGCACATGGAGAGATAAATATGTATGATTGATGCCAAATTTCTAAAATTGAAAATACAGAGATACAGGAGACATATTAGTGCATAGATGCGAATACGCGTACTTATGAGGTAGATATAAGAATAAGGCATTATCCTCCCCATGCTTGTTTGTGATTTGAAACCAACATGATGTGCTGACTTTGGAATTAAGAGCATTGTACACATCAAATACATTTGAAACAGTATAACTTAAGTTTTACCTAGAACCACTGGATAAAGATTACTAGCAAACTTGAATGTTCAGTCACAGTGGAAAAATAGATGACAGAAAATAAAAATAAAAAAGAAAATAAGAAAAAACTAACTTAGCAAGAAAAAATCTTCTCCTGAAAGTTTTAAATCAAAAGTTGCAAGGTAATAAATATTCAACTTTATTTTAGATTGACTGTTGCTAGACAAAATATTTGATAAACATGGAAGATATCTCCGAAAATCCTAAATAAATTTGCATTTTTGCAATCACACTTTCAATTAAGATTCTAAATATTCAATTTTAATTTGACAAGAGAAGAAAAGAAGAGTTATAGATGTCGATCCTTTAATGCATAGAAAGCAAATTTCTCGACATCATCTTACTAAAACTAATTTATTGATGTGTTCCCATAAAAGGAAGGGCAGCATGGTAAATATCTTGGGAGAGTTAGATGGATGACATTTTGAGGAGAAAAATAACAGACAGAAGCAAAAGGGGATATCCTCAATTGCAAACTCCCTTCCTATAGCATAATACGTATATTGATGTAGGATAGGCTATGTAAATGAACAAACTAGGGTTCTGGAAGGTAGATGGAAGACAAATATGGACTTATATTGATAAGGAATGAGGACGGGTGCTTTAGAAAGCCAAAGGATGAACTTCAAGATCACAAAAATAACTGATATGTTTCAAATATTGTAAATATAATGTTATTCCAACAGATAAAACTTAATTAATATGCTTAGATGTTCACAGGTAGGCTATACAGAAATTTTATTGAAATTTTTGATTGGAACTATAACAACAATATGTGGCATAAAGCCTGCAGCAGACAGGAATTGTGGGAAAAAAAGGTTTACGCGAGCCTGATTGGTTCTTATCAGTTTTGGTCGGGTGCTATTGGCTGCAAATGGGAAGTACAGCAAAAGAAGATGAATCTTATGTAGAAAAATAAATAACAATAAGAAGAAAACACAAAAAGGCACGGGAAAAACTCAAAGGAAAAGAAAGGATAGAACCATACTCACTGCAGAAACCTAGGAAGTACACCTAGTGCTGCAAGCCCTAGGAATCACACCTAGTGCTGCAAGCCTTATGCTTGTTCTATGGCATCACACATTAAGAGAAAGAAAACTCTGAATTTCCATTCAATGATTTTGCATTCCAAGCGAATTAGGTAAGTCAATTCCCACAGAGAAAGAAAACACTAGCAAGGTTTTTGGACTCTCTAAATACCCCTCCTAACACAGTGTTACTGTTCATAGTTACTGTCGCAAGAATAATGCTGTGAACACTAATCATTACTAATCAGGCCCATAAAGCTGTCAAAAAAAAATCGAAGGACTTTAAATCTCCGCCCTTGATTCGAACCTAACCAACTAAAACGGAAAAAAGAGAAATAGAAGGAAAAAACAACAAATTAACAGCTAAAAAATCATCGATATAAAAAGGAAACTCTAAGTTGCAGCCTCTGAATGCACAATGACATGATCTTCCATGTTGTGATTAATGCTGCAAATGGGTTGGGTTGACCCATGATCTGACCCGACTCGACCCGTTTTGGAGGACCCATGGGGCCGGGTCGGGTCCTTAAATTGGACCGTTCCGTTTTTCAGATCGGGTCTGGGTTTACTGAATTCAGACCCGACCCGACCCGACCCATTTGAATTTTGGGTAATTTTAGATTTTCAATCCTACGACCCGACCCGACCCAAACTTATAACATTATTTGGGCCCGCGCGCTGCAGCCCACGAGGGTACAAACACAAGTTCTGAAGCCATGTATGAGTTGGCCGGAATCGGACCCGACCTGGACCCGAACCGGACCCGAAAAATTATAGCGGTGGCCCGACCTGGCCCGACCCGATCTTCTATCAGGTCAAGTCTAGGTCCAAAATTAAGACCCGAACAAGAAACCAAATTGGGTCGGGGTCACTCATGACCTGAGCCGACCCGACCCGACCCATTTGCACCCCTAATCATGATGGTTGTCATCATCTTCAAGACCACCCCAGATCATCATGATCAAATTTCTATGAACTAAACCAATACTCAACTGATAGCGCTACATTAGCTATGTAATTACTATAGCTAAATAACTGACAAAAAGGTATCTCCATAAAGAATCACGACAATTTAACAGCATATTAGACTGCAGAGCATCCATGGAATCATTTTATATTTGACTATACTTAGGAATACAAAATTCATTAAAAGCCTAAAGAGCAATTGATCGAGAAAGATTTGCACTCCAATGATGGCAATCACAGTAATCAGAAACATTGGATAATTAATGGTTACTAAAATGTCAACCTTACCTGCTATTTAATCTTAGTTCCATCATATGAACGAAGAGATCAATGCAAAGGTGACGTGCAAGCTGAGAGGCATAAATACCAACCAACTCCTCGTGCTGCTTTGAAAATAAAAACATTGCATACCTGAAATTACATTAATCAACAGAAGCCAATATTTCAGATATAAATATATTGATTATAAGCCATATATTCCAAGTTAATTGAGAGTGATTATCTAAATAAATGGTTTTTAGGAATAGTAGGATTTTTCATAGGTTGCACCAAGTGGGTGCAAATGCAAGAGTTGGAGCAAGGAGCGCCCAACTGAAAAATGCAAATTTTCCGGAGCACCTTGAAACATATGTACAATATCGACATCCATGCAGATAAACATACATGGATTGAGGATCCCACTTATCAAGCCCACACCAACTGTCCTGAGACATACCTGGGACACAATCCGCTTAGAAGGGGGGCTGTACCGGATGGGTACCTAGTAGGAAATGATCAGCACCAGCTGGACTGCCCGGTACCAACCAGGACATGATCAAAAAGACACAAGTTTCTCCTTTAATGCTGTTGTTCCTCAAATAGGGCAAGGAAAGAGGAAGGGAGAAAGAGAGAGAAGAGTAGGGCTCAGATTTAGCCAAGAGACCTCAGACCCAGCCTCCCTCAGGTTCAAGTCCTTCCCAAATCAAGCTAGTATGCTCTCCCACCTTTTCTTGCCACCAAAAATGGCCAAAATTCAGAAGGGAAAATCATGCCATTTCTCCATTTGGCATGAAAATTTGATATTCTGTAGGTCGAAAATTAGCCAACGATACCATGTTTTCTCAACTATTGTAATTTTATGCAATTATGTTAACTTTGGGATAAAAGAATTTTTAAATTCAAAAAGATACTAATGTTGCAAAATATGATAGCATCTTGCACTATAGAATGCACATGGTATCGTATTATTGTGAAATGGCATCTTTTTTGAGTGCCTAAAAAAAGCACCCAAAAACTCGCCAAACCTATCAGTGTAGCTTTAACATTTAGCACATGTTTGCCATGTTACCTTGTCATCCTACTTAGTTGTATAGTTTTGCACATTTATTATCCCATACAAATTAAGAATTTGCTCTCGTAGAGTAGCATAGTTGAAATTGAAGAACCATTAAACAAGAACATCTAATAGAAATTGAAAAATGACAACAAAACTGCAGCCGTACTGATATTGGCATTATCAACCAAATTATGGACCCTAAAATCTCACCAAACCCTAATATGGGACCTAAACAAGAATTAGCAACCCTAGACAACCTTAAAACATGGGGGGAAACTAAAAAGAAAAAAAGGACCCTGGGATGGTACTACCATGCCACAGTATACAGTGCATCAGTATGATGGTATCCTGGCATCATACTACTCAGACCCCATCAAATACCAGCACCAGATCAGATCTTTAAATCTTGCGCATATATGATAAAAATTTTAAATGCCAAGTTAGATTGAAAATAATATAATCAAGTGGTAGATTGAAAATTATATAATCAAGTAGCAGATCAATTATTATACAATCAAGTAATATAATCCAGAATGAAATAAAATGTTTGCCATGTTAGATTAATATACAACATCTCTAAAGGTAAAATCTGTTGGTTTTAAATGACTAAGGTATTTATACTTGGGATCAACATTAATATTATCATCTATAACCAACACTAAATGAGAGGCAACCCCAGCAAAAAGCATATATACCAGCCATATTCAATTTCAAACAGTTAAAAAAGCATATTCTGTCTGCTTGACAAAATAAACTATGTGACAGTTCTCTGAAAATAACCTTTTGTTTATTTAGAGTCATTAGATTAGTGGAATGTAATTCACGTTTTGATAAAACCAAAATTGAAGATTGGTGCTTTATGGAGCAGAATTGGGACTTCGGGCCTAAGGGAAGTTTTATATTGACCCTTCATTTTCAGTTAATAGGGTCTTTTGTTTAAATCCATTGGGAGAAGGTTTTACATTCAATTTCTAGGAAATTTCGTACTTAATTTCAGGGTTATTTCTTGTGGTGAGTCTTTGAGTCTTACTTTAAGTAGGAACAACATCTAAAGGTTTTATTTTAGGTCCAGGTTGATTTAGAAAAGTTTTAAATCATTAAGATTGGAATTATACTTTGATGACCATTTTTGTGGGTCAGTTTTACCATAATAGGAAAGCTTTTTTGTGGCTGCTCTTTATGTTACCAAAGTGTAAGGAAGAGTCGCTGCTCTTCTACAAGTCCTGCAATAGTTTCAGCATCTGTGCTGAAAACTTAGCAAAATATTTAGATCAACAGACCTGAGATTCATTTGGAGGCTAGGTCTTGCATAGGAGGTATAATCAAGGATTATAGGGAACCAAGTCTTCAAAGTACATTACAGTTATGATATTTCTTTTTTGATATTAGGAGAGGCTACTCCAAGGTCTACTGAACCGGCCCAAACTGCCCTGTTCAGGCCATATCGAGCAGAACAGCGCGAAACCGGGTATGTTTTACTGTAAAAATGGGACCCACCCCTAAACCGCTCTGAACCGGGCAGTTCGGAGCCGTTTCGGTTCGGAATAAAACCGGTGCAAAATGGACAATTCGTACGGGTCGAACCAGTTCCTCCCTCCCTCCCCCCCTCCTTTTTTTAAGTGATGGGAAGGCCATGAGAAGGCTTTCCGAGCCATTACAAGCCTTCACATTTTCCTCAAATCCTCCCTAATTTGCCAAAAACATGCCAATATCAACAATTCAAGGAGGATTCAACCCAAAACAAAGTATGATTGCTCTCCCCTATCTCATTTCCTCCTTTTTTTCCAACGCCAAAAAATGCCGAAAAAATTTCAAAATAAGAGGTCATACCAAAATTTTTGATTTTGGCATGATTTCATGATATGTTCTACACTATGGATAATCTAAACAATTCCACTAAAATCTTTAATTTCTATTAAATATATAATTTTTAAAATAAAAAATATATTTTGGATTAAAAACTAAAAAAATAAATAAAATACAAAAAATTAGAAGCTTATTTAGGGGCATGCAAGCTATTTCCGACCTAAATTTGGTGTCCATTTATTCAAGTTGTGACGCAATCATATGCATGGTGGTGTACACCAAAATTTAAAAAATTAAAAAATAAATAGCCTTTGATGCATGCCCACGAGCTTAGAAAAATATATGTAGCACCCATGGTAGGATTCTACATGAATCTGAGCTTAAGTTAATTTAATAAAATATTTGTATTTAGAAATTATTTTTAAATTTAAAATTAATTAAAAATAAATAATTAATAAAAAACTATGAAAAAGTAGTACTACATATTACATAATTCAGAAGTATTTTCTGAAGTAGAAAACATATTTTTTTGAATTTATGATATTTAAATATATTTTTAAATTTTAAAATATTAAAAATATATATAAACAACTTAAAAAATATGAAAAAAAATTAGTACTATGTATTAGACAAGTCAGAAGTATTTTTTGAAGTAGAAAACATTTTTTCATCATAACAAGATTTTACTATTTTTAAATAATTAATAAACTGGCATGCCTGATAAACTGCAGGAATAGAACCATCAAGAAAAAAAAACCAAAGCATGACATTGATTGAAATCATGAACAAATGCTCTCGGATCAGCACCACTAGAGGTGCAACTAATGCAACACAGAGTTTAAGAGAGAAGATCCTTGCTGGTGATTATCCAATGTATCTACGCTTGAAATATCTACAGAAAATCCGACAACTGATGAAAAAGCACTTTGCTGATTTCAGAGCAGCGAAGAAGAAAATTGCTAAGAAGGCGGAGGCAGACTGTCAAGCAACAAAGCCACCTTATCACTTCAGAGTCAGAAACAGCATCCGCTCCAGATGACGAGGTACAGATCTAGGCTACCATTCAGACGAACCTGGATAATTAGTGGCAGCAGGATGAGGTGGCCAAGCATAGAGCTTGATTAGGCCCTCACACTGCAAGTCAGCTCTGATACTATATTGTATGTATTTTTTTCAATATTTTTGCAGCTAAATGATGAATTGATTTTGGTTTGTCGGCGAAAAGTCTTAAGCAGCTAGCTATATCCAGATTCTCTTCCATGCAATCTCCTTGAGTGATTGTGAGCACAACTACTTCACCTTCGTCCTCATCCACAACAAGTAAAGAAATTGGCTGACATGGAAACACCTCAACCACCTTCTACATATTCACTACATTCTGAGGTTGGGGCCGAAGTGCAATCTGGAGGAAGTGGAGCAGTACACGGATTCGATCCACAATGCCTTTGTTGACAATGAGGATGATCCTATGATCGGATGATTCCACGACGGGCCAGTTTTGTAGCTAGCGAGACTAGTGTGGATGTAGGACAATGGGCAGATCACAACATTCCACGCATCCTTCCAGCTGATCAGCCACAACCATAAGAGTCACTGGAGAGTCGATCATCACATGACTCCTTGTCCCAAACATCCTTCTAAAGATATGATCGAGAGATGCTTAGACAAGGCCACCATACTATCCAGTCGACTCAGTGAGAAGGGCGAGATCCATCCTTCCAGCATCACCAGACAAAGAGAGGCACGAAGAAAAATCAAGCAGTTGCTCAGCGCAGCAAAAAAAAAGGCATTGCAGCTCCGATGGATAGTGTGAAGTCAGTTCTCTCAGATTCAGAGATCAGAAAGAGCAGCAATAATAGTTCTAGTGATCATGGATATGATGCTTAGGAAAGATTGGAGTACATGAGACCACTATTTATGAAACAATCGCAGGTTGGTCTTTGATTCATCGATAAGTCCCAGTTTACGCATGCTACAAGGATAAGGACCATGATGCACGAGCTGCTAAAGCTCACAAGAAAACGATTGCTTATAGGAGGCAGGCTCCTCAAAGACGATCAGGATACAATGCAGTTACAGATAACCTCGCACGTAGAGTAGGATCCATAAATATATCAAGGTCCAAGTCCTATGATCCATAGCTATATGCATCATACGACCTATACAGATACAAATATGGATATGGTGCGTCTGAGGCATCATCTTCTGGTGGCTACTCCCTATGCAGCCCGGAGCATCTTACGGATCGAATTTTGTTGTCAGCACATTCTGATAAGTTCCTCCACGGCTGTATTATCAGCTAGAGAACACCTCTCAAAGCCAGAACTTCAATGAGAAATATAAGGCCGGTTATAGCCCGGAGTGCGTTCCTTATGGAAAGAACATACAAGACTACAATGCTGCTTAGTTAAAGAGGTAGGCTGACGCCGCTAGTTAAAGAGGTGGACTGATGTACCTTCTGATTAAGCTAATGATCCGGATATTTACAAGATTCTAGATTTCGGCATATAAGTTGTACTTCAAATATATATAATTGATTGTACTATTTTATGTTTTGTATCTCACTAATTGATTTTATCATATTTCATGTTGCTTCTTCTAGCATGCAAAGCATTCTAAAAACAAAAATTACACTTAAAATCATTTTATGTTTTGCATAGCTTAAAAAAAAATCAAGAGACATCATTTAGGATGTATTGGAATGATAGAAACATCAAAAACATCATAAATTATACTTAAAATTATTTAACAAAATAAAAAAATGGATTACCATTAATTCAAATTTAAAAAAATATTGAAAAAATGGTGTGCCATTTCGAAATCGACACGCCACCCGTACTGTGCATCGGTACAGTACCGTATCGAAGCGATTGCCGATGAGTATGGGTCTTGGCACTGGTTCGACGGACCTTGGGCTACTCCACATTTTTCTACCCTATACCTTTCCCATCCTATAGGGGGCGAGGCACCCCAACTGGAATCGAACCCCCACCCTTTGTTCGATTGGCAAGGGTGATGCCATCTTAAGGGTACATACAGTTAAGATGTCATAAGCAAAGTCATGTCCGCATATACAAAATAAGAGAAGAAATAAACAACTCTATCAAAAAGAAATTTCTAATGAATTAAGGATTCCCCGATAGGTGTTCTTTTTCATCATGGAAAACTTATTTTCTTCTGGATCACTTTCATGAAAATAATCATATGCATTAGAATAATAAACTAATATAGACCACTCACATGTGAAGAATGAGATCACCAATAGTCATAAGCTTCTCCTTAAAAGCATCCTTTACTTCATCTTCAAGTAAATATCTAAGAATAAGAACTACATGTGCTCCAAAGCGGATCATCTGAGGATCACCATGAGGCCTGAATGCGCAATATTGAATAAAGAGTAGAATTTTAACAGAGAAAAATGTTTATGATAATAATAGTTATATTAGGTGAAAATAAGCATACAATGATACCTCAAAATATTCTGATCATCTTCTGAAGGTGAAATCCATGACCATAATAGGTCCAGGAGATGTGCTATGTCTCCTACCATGAGGTTCATCTGCCACCAAATTGATGTAAGAATGACCAGGCAAAACATACAAAAAGTAAAAAAAAAAATACAATGAATAAAATATATAAAATAATAAAAGTATTACACATAGTTCCATCTAGAAAACTAAAGGTTAGAACAAGTAGGCTAAGTACTTCTTTTGTTATGCTATGTTCGATCATATGTTTTCTTTGACGGATGGATAAAAATTATTGGCACTTCTAATTGGCTATGATGGTCAACTTCTAGACACAAGTTTGGGTCTTGCTTGTGACATAACATGCTTCAGTTTATTCTGCATTACGATAATACGACCAATTTTTCGTTCCATAGTTTGTTACTGTTTGTCAAAACTGCAAGGTCTATAACTGCATAGACATACATAGCACTAATAGCCAAGATCAGAAGTTGTGACTCCGCAAAAACCAACAGGCTTATATCCTCCATATATGATTAATCTTAAATATTTCACTTGCAATTTATTTCCTTCCAACTCATGTTTCTAAGAAAGCATCTCTAATTTCTTACACCACTTCCAGAAGCAAAACCTGGGCTTTTCCCTTTTTAAAACTTTCAAATGGCCCGACTTTACCTCACCAGGATTATGTCTAGCTTTTATAACAAAGCAACTTTAGCTTTTATGATGGAATGTCCATCCTTTATGCATCCCATCTCCACTCTGTTCATCCGAAAAACGAGAAAAAAATCATGGTGAAAACCCATGCAGACACTAATTCGCTCTGTCTACCTCTTGTTTTAGATATCCCATATCCACCAACTTCTCTACATGCTCGTCTTTCACAAAAGAACAGTTGTCAAATCCCCTTTTAAGAAGATAGAAGCCAAAAGAGAATGCATATTTAAGAACAAGTAGGCTAAGTACTTCTTTTGCTATGCTGTGTTCGATCATATGTTTTCTATCAAGAATGGATATAAATTATTAGTAATTCTAATTCGCTATGATGGTCAATTTCTAGACACAAGTTTGGGTCCTGCTTGTGACATAACATGCTTCAGTTTATTCTGCATTACGACAATACAACCATTTTTTTGTTCCTCAGTTTGTTATTGTTCGTTCAAAACTGCAAGGTCAATAACTGCATAGACATATATAGCACTAATAGCCAGGAGCAGAAGTTGTGACGCCACAAAAGCCAACAGGCTTATCTCCTCCCTACATAATTAACCTTAAATATTTCACTTGCAATTTCTTTCCATCCAACTCATGTTTCTACGAAAGCATCTCTAATTTCTCTTTCACCACTTCCAGAAGCAAAACCTGGGCTTTTCCCTTTCCAAAACTTTGAAATGGCCTGACTTTAACTTACCAGGACTGTGTCCACCCTTTATGTATCCCATCTTCACTCAGTTCATCAGAAAAACGAGAAAAAAAAAATCATGGAGAAAACCCTTGCAGACACCAATTCTCTATGTCTAACTCTTGTTTTAGAAAATCCCATATCCACTGACTTCTCTACATACTCTTCTGTTTCACAAAAGAACAGTTGTCAGATCCCCTTTTAAGAAGATAGAAGTGCACATGCCAAAAGAGGATGCATATTTATTTAGTTACGTAATTAAAAAAAAAAAAGAGGAGAATCAAATCACAGCCATCCATGCTTCTTAGCACATGAACTAAATCTGCTAAATGCTAGCAAAAAAATATAACAAGCCTCGCCTCCTTTGTTAGGAAGGCTTTGTGGATCCAACTTTTAGAAAATAAATAAAAAGAAGTCTTCAAATTACCTCTGCTAAACTACATGTGCTTTTTTTCTGGTTGTTCAGCCAATTAGATTTGGATATAATGTCCCGCAGGCAGTACATTAGACATCTGACTTGTAGCCAATTATCAGAAGGACAAGCAGATACCAAATTATTGCCAATATCGGGTGCCATCTATTACAATACGTGCTGATTTGCACCTAGTGCCGTCTTTACCAGCTATCCTGTGCATCATTTACCTTCATTGCACACCAAAGAAAAATAATCCATGCTCGTCCATGATATCATACTAATGTACAAAATAAGGTATTCAAAATCACCTATTAATCAAAGCCACAATATTACCCAACAGACTGCTATTCGCTATCAACTTAATCTGTTCCTCATTACTTTATCAGTTTTTTTCTAAAACAACTGAATGGGCACATTGTCACACATACCCTCTAGAATTGTCAAAATTACACCTTCAGTGTTCTCACTGCCTTGCCTCTACACCAAGCTACATGTAGACTTCTCCATGATAACCAGACTGCTCAGCACTTCTTAATGAACACATATGTGATGCGTGCTTCAGAATGAGATCAGAGGACCTTTAGGCTAACTTACAGATCATGTTGAGGTGATTATCTGGATGCTATATGGCAACTCGTACTTTATTGTAAAAGTAATATAGAAAATTGCTTCCAACTGCGTATATACTCTATTGTGGAGACATGCTGTCTAGCATCAAGCATTTCTAAGGGGGAGAATTGGTTATAATTGTGTTTCCACGTCATATTCTTAAACTCGGAGGATACGGCGCAAGGTCCACATATTTCAAGCAATTTGCAAAAGATATTTATGCTTAAGTTGGTATAGCTAGACAATCAAATTGACATTGATATATCAAAAGATATTTAATTACATAATCACCTATATCCCTTACCTCAATTTGTCGATGCTGCTCTTTGCAAGCTCGTGAGACTGCTACATGTACAATTTCACTGAACCAGAAAGAAAATTTATGTAAGTGGACAAAATGTGGGGGCAACAACACATACTGCAGTATTTTATACCTTGAATGAAGTTTCTGAAGAAGGGAAGGAAGATCCCGTGCTTGTTGATCAAGAACATGACATGGCCAACCTTCTGGACCAACTGAAGGTAATAATGACTGGCTTCCTTGAATTGAAGAACCACTAATGTCATCTCCATATTGTTTTTCTTCCAGTCTACCTTGTTGAAAGTGAGATAATTCTAAGTCCACTTGAACATCAAGCCAGGACTTTGCCATAGCCCAACATGCTGACTGAAACAAAAAAAATAATCATACAAATGAGATGCATATGAAAACTAAGTCCGGGCATAAGTTCATAACCATACAGATCTAAATGTTTTTTAAACAGAGTAAATCAACTAACGTGACTTCGCATCAAATACTAAGTTTACAGCCATGATAAGATGCCTATAAACATCTTGAAATCCTCATAATATGTAAGTAGCATCAATAAATACAAAAAACAAAGAAGTATACATATGAACAGAAATGAGAGTACGGTCCAAATGGGTCAAAAAGTGTGATGCTTGACATGGTATATATTGATCAGCACTTCAAGCACCACACAGTTCTGATGAACCGCTTGGCCCATATTGAACCAAGGGCTACCCAGTTTGCTAAGACTTGGTCAGGGGCAAACTGAGCGAACTGCACCCCAAACTAACCAAACCGCTCCAAGATCGAGTCATTCAGATGCACAAGCCTTGGTTTGTGCCAGAACCTGCCAGCTCAAAGGCAGGACCATGCAGTACCACTCGGGACCCCATCTAAGCCCCCCTTCTCCTTCGTTCTCCTCTTCTTTGGGTTTCTACAGAAGCAATGATCAGAGAGCAACACAAGAGGCTTGGGACTAGCTACTTTTCACTATAAACCACAGATTTTGGCCTCACCAAATCGAGACATTCAAGGTATATAAGTTCTTCCGTCCCTTTTCCTTCATATTTTCAGAAAACAAGGCCAAAATACCAAAAAAATGCTAACCGAAAGCTACACCCAAAAATCCATTGAATCCGAAATTAATCCAATCAAATGGGGTTTGTTCAACTTAATTTTTGGCTATGATGTAGGCAATAGGTAATTCTACAAGCATGCCAAATTATTTCTTCTTCTTTTATTTATTTCAAAATGTTAATGTAACTAAAAATAATTTTAAAAACGATTAATATGTAAAATTAGGAAAAAATGATAACATATTTGCGCTTATGATTGCACATGCTACCAAATTTTCACAAATAATAGGGTCAATTTAGGTGTCCTTGGTTTCCACCAAAACCTAGACATAGAAATTAAATAAATTAATAATTGACCCAGCTAAAATACTTCTGTTCAGGTTCATTCTTTGTATGACATATGTACAGGGCAGATCCATAAAAGCCATCAATTAAAAGTATTTCATGATTATTAAATTTTAAAAATTAACTACTGAAATAATTATATATAAAATGTTAGAAATGTTATATTTTTTTAAAAAATTATATATGATGAGCTAGCAAGCCACATGTTTTCTAAGTTAGATAGTATATTTTGTTTCTAATAATTTTTTCTGTTATTTTTTGAATTTTTAATAGCAAATTTTGAATTAATTATGCATAAATATGTTAAAATTTTGTAAATTTTAAAATATATATACATGAAGTGTTAGATAATAATATGTCAATTTTTGAGACAGGTGGTGCCTTTTTGAAATAAACCTATTGTTTTATTACTTTCTATATTTAGTTAATAACATATGCATATGAATTATTAAGAATTAAATATCCAAAAACGGGAAGGGGAATTGATGCATCTGTGCACATAATGTGGGTGCACAGTCAAAGTGCATGCAGTGAACTCACACTTCCACACCATCTGCAAAGTATCTCCAATATTTTGAAAAATGGACAGATATTATAAGTTATTACCCGCACTTCACCATAGCCTCGTTTGTTTATCATTTGAATGATGTACATTTTAAGATTTGTAATGGCCATCAAGGGTAGTCAGCCACAGACAAATAAATATTGGGTGGCTGCATGGGCAGATGTTTGGCCAGTGGCGCATGTGGCAATGCAGATATAACATGTGATGGCGGTGGGGACGATAGGTTGAAGAAGCACCTTGCAGGAGGAACTCAGAAGTAACAAAATGTAACAAGGTATTGAAGGAGGTTGGAATAAAAATCGTCTATTGCACACAGTGTGCAAGAGAGTAAGAAGATGAAGCACATGAAGTCAGACGTGGCTAGGTGGAAACCCAGTACTCGATGGGCACATATCGGCAAGAACAGTATAAGGAGCAGAAGTGCCAACAGTTTTATGAGCAGCAATGTAAGACATGTAGTTACGATGATGAGGAGACTGATCTTGATAATATGAAGGTGATTGAGACAAGAAAAGCTAGAGAATTATCCAGTACAGCACAGTGGGAGCATGAGTAGATGCAGAGGCCTAAGGCTCAGTTTGGTCAGTTGAGCATGAGGGTGGCTCCAAATCCTGGATAGCCAGGGACTTCGGCACAAGTGTGGGAAGCTTGTCCAAGAGTCAGTCAACAAGAGTTGCAATGCGATCAAATATATATATATGCTTCCTTCAATAAGGGAAAGGAAAGGGGATGAAACACTAGTAGCCTGTCAATGATTGCAGATATGAATCCACATGCTTACCTAGAATGGCTAGCGAAGCAACTGAATGTTGCTAACATGCCAAATCCAGGTGGTCTTATTTCAGCCACATCCCCTGTTTGTAGGAAGGATATTTATTGCCCGACCAGAGTCAGCACGATTCAAAAGAGTCTAGCGTGCCACCTCCTGGACCCTAGAACATCTGCTACAAGCATTGCAAAGGAAGTGTGAAGGATATAAACAATTGGGTCGAATCATTTAAGTACTTCTGGAAGACATGGGTCACAATAACATATGATGGATAGACTAGTCCAACGAGGATGAACCTGATCAACTTCCTTAATGTAATGGCAGGGTCTTCTTCCACAAGTTAGTGGATGCTTCTCAGCATAACCTGGACCACTAGTACATCTTGGAGTTTATGGAGAAGGTGGTAACTGATGTGGACGAGAAATTTCTTGTGCAAGTTGAAACATATAATAGGTCAGCCTACAAAAAGGTAGGAGAGGAATTGGCTAGACAGGAGCCACATTTGTATTGGACTCCATGTGCAGCACACTACCTAGATCTGATATTCAAGAGCATCAAGGACCTCGGGCATGTAAAGGCAGTGGTGGAGAAGGGTCAGACCATCTTGAAGTTCATCTACAACCGTAAATGCATCCTATCACTTACGAGGAGGTATTGTGGTAGGGAGATACTAAGGCCATTGGTGATTCACTATGCTACCAATTACACAACCCTGAAGAACCTGCTTGACAGAAAGAATGGGCTGATATGCATGTTCATTTTTAATAAGTGGGAGACTTCCAGATTTGCTTCTACTGTGAAGGGGATGAACGTGGAGGATTGTCGTGGTCGGTTATTCAGGGAGAGGACACAGGAGGTGGTAAGTGCTGAGCATCCCACCCAACACCCTAAAGGAAGGGGACCGGGAAGATTCCACATATGGTTTGTCTGCATTAGATCATCCAAACATGAAAAATGCTGTCATGGAGCAATGTCCCAGAGATTATAGTACTTGTCTTAATATCACAGACTCGAGAAAAGACACAAAAATGTGTTAGGAGATACATTCGGTAAGTATAGCAAACAACAAACTGGTTTTTTTTTTAATTTCTCAATAGTTTTTGATTTCTCAATGCATAAAAAATCATAAATATGGTAGCTAACTTGTTACTCGTACCTTCCTTGCAAAACATAGTATTTAGATAAAAAACATGATAAGAAACCCAAAACCAAACTTTGGGGACCACAAAAAACACTATACCTAAAGTATTTGGGGTGCATCAGTGGTACATATTGATACCTTTTATTGATACATCCTAGTTCGGTGCATATCGAACCCACCTTTGGTCGAAATGGTTTCAATCCTCGATAATTCAACCTTAGTATTGATATTTAGGCTCTAATACACAAAAAGTTGGGAAAATCAAGGATGTTTTAGCAGACACAGAGTTGTAATAACTGCAATGCGCTTAGGAAGTAACATGTGAAAAAATATCCCAATGCAATTAGACTTGTAAGGATCAAAATGTTTGGTGATGTTTTAAGTTCTTAATTTCAAAGGTTATAATAGTTGAAAGGTGCAATAGTAAGAGCTTATGAATGCAACCAACAAAAAATAAAGTGACTAAGCAAGAAAAGGCAGATCCAAACAATAAAAGCAAACAAGTTTCTCTGCAAGGGATTATTAAAAAAGAGAAAAATGAAGATTAGAGCAGCATCAATGTGACATGGGACTCAATCCTGTCTGTTACAGTGAAGAGTGTTCTAGATAGGAAAGAGTGGAGAATCAAGATTCATTAATTTGTTAACGATGCCACAAATTTCTTAAGACCACCATTTTAGAACTTAGTGGGAAACAACTATGTAAATACCATATTAAAGCAAGGATAATTTGATCACATTTTAACCCACAAAGTTGTCATACTAACAAGCTGTCCACCAGGTGTTTAATTTCAGTAATAGATATATTGCTCCCTATAAATAAGAAACTAATGGTCAATCGAAGTTACACACAAACAACTGTTTCAAGCCCAAAGAACAAATGAAGATGGTTCAATGTCATATGTGGTTAATATCCAATTACAATCATGAGTCCCAAACTACTAGATGAATCATGATTCAAGAGAATGGATGGACTTCTACATGGAATTTTGGATAAAAGGATTATATTTATATTAATCAAGTAGGGAAAAGTCACATAAGGCATAAGAGAGTGCAAAATGGGAGATACAGAATTAGGACACAGTGGAAGCATAAATGGGCTCCAGCAGTGTTGTTAAAGGTGCACCTAAGGCACAAGAAACTGCTATAAAGAACCTTAGTAGTTAGTACCTTGTCCATCAAAAAGTGTGCTTTACGTGCGCCTGTTTATGTAATATGCATGGGTATGTTACCATGGTTGATTGCAAATGTATTAGTTGGGTGTTGTGTATGGCAATTGTTTGTGTTTCTTAGTTTTTTGTGCGTGTGCTGAAATATGCACACATGTATATTTGTAGGCGCGGCTGGAACTGGTGAGGTTCTTGTCAAATATATCTAGCATAATGATCATTATATACATACATACAAATATGCACGTATGTACGTACATATGTGTGAGTATATTTGCATGCAAATTCATATATGCATACATGTGTGTGCACAAACACATGCAAAAACATGAATGCAACATATGTGCATTATATCCAGGCATACACCTTACTTCACTAAGGCATATGCCTCGCTTTGCACGTTGCACTCTCCAAGAGACTTTGGGTGTTGTAGCACGCATTGAACCTTCAACAACATCCATTCTATATATCAAAAATGGAGGCTTAGCTTGAGCAGAGTTATCCATTCGCCATGTGGACGCTCGTATAAATGATGCTGATATTTAATGTGCCTGGCATTATTAAAATTCATTGCTTAACATGCAACATATATTAATGGCATGATCTTGATGTGCTCGGCTAGTAGAAATTTGGCTATTGAAGCCCGCTATTTATTATAATTTCTTACATTCTTATATTGCATTTCAAGAATAGATGGAAAAAGGAGAAAAAAAACCATACCCCACACATCGTGTGGAGCCAATGTTATTGTGTCGAGATTAATGATGGGGTTTCCTCCTCGGCAATTATTAAAGTTCATTGCTTAATATGCAACAAAAATTTGGCCATTGAAGCCTTCTATTTACTATAGCTTTTTTACATTGTTATATTGCATTTCGAGAATAGTTGGAAAAAGGAGAAAAAATCATACCAGCAAATTGTGCAAGATCAGTATTAATGAGGAGAGTTTCTTCACAGAGACTCGACTTGTGCAAAGTTCTCCGTTCACTATATGGACACCGATATTAATGATGCTGGTATTAATGACAGGAATTTCTACTCGGTCATCCATTAAGTTTATTGCTTAATATGCAACAAAAATTTGGCCATTGAAGCCTTATATTTATTATAATTTGTCACTTTGCTATATTACATTTCAAGAATAGCTAGGGGGGGGGGGGGGGGGGGATAGTATCCTGCATCATGCTGATTTTATGCAAATTGGGCGTATCCCGCATCATGATGGTTGTATGCAAATTGGGCCCTAGAGAGCAGACTATATGTGTCATGAATTGGTTGTTTCTCTATCAAGAAAAGTAAAACTGATATTCAAATTTTACATGGGGAATTTTCACATGTTAACATCATAAGCAAAGAGTCAACAGATCGAACTATAGAAGGCCCATGAACAAAGGGGAAGAAATCAAAAGGAGAAGGTGTAACTTCATGTCAAGGTAAATTATTGAAAGAGGTATGCTGGAACTTCAAGCCGTAGCAAACATGAAGAAATATGAGAATAAAGCAAGGACGTGTATAGTAGTCATTTGAGAATATATCATCCAAAATTCATATAAAGAAACTCGACGAAATGTTGAGAGGCAAATGTTGATCTAGGAAATCCCTAGTTCCAGTAATGACAAAGAAATAAAATATGACCTAAATCAGTTCACAAGATACCAAAAGATGGAGTTAAGAAAAAAATATACAATCTATAATGATCTATTCATCTAGTTGGGCTTGCAAGAAAGAGAAAAAAAATCCAAATATTAGCCTAGGAAGAGTAAAGCTACAGGTTGATTAAATACACCAATAGAGATCTGCAAAAGATGGTTATACTATATGGAATGATCATATCCAAAATGTATCCAATGCGCACATACTTAAGAAGTAGACTGTAAGGGAAACACAACCAAGAAGATGCTTGTGTCTCACCATTTAATTCTGAAAATTAAATCAAGGAAAATTCGAAAACAATGCAAAAAGGTGAAGCCATTAAAATCTGAAGAAAGTTTGTCGAGATTAAAAGTAGGGACAATTTTAGCCACTAACCAAAAAAGATCTTAAGCATTACAAAGAGACCAAATATTTCGGATGATAAGTAAATGGTAAGCCTTTTCAAAACAAAGGGATACACCATACTGTCATCTCATGTTTAAACTTAAGAGCCCTGCGTAGGCCATATCAAGTTATGGGAGAGGCTGATGGGAAATACATTAGATGAAATGACAAAACTCTTAAAACTAGGCTGGAAGTAATTTATTTTGGTGGACCAGAAAGTAGAACTTACACATGGCCTGAAAAGAAGACAGGAAGAAAGATAACTTGTCAACAACATGAAAAGACTTAATGCAAACTTATATAAATAGTTATTGCAAGACACAGAGTTACATAATGAAATAAACCAGAATAGAGTGCTGATTTGAACTCCAGAAGAATATTGTAAATGATAAGGTTCTAAAATTTTAACATTTAATATATATCTAGTACAACGTTTGTTAAAATACAGAAATTGGTCTAGGATTAAAAACTACATATAAGTCAGGACAGACAGGTAACGAGCATTTCAAGTTACTACACATTGCAACATATATAAAACATGAAAAAATATATTAGCATATATAAGCAGTTATCACAAGGAAAGGGTTAAATAATGAGGTAAAACTAGAATTATAGATGAGAAGGTTCTAAAACATAAACATTTAATAGAAGAGTATATATTATAAGATTGTTGTTAAAACACAGAAATTGGTCAAGGATTAGAAACTACCTCCCAGTCAGTACAGACAGGCAACAGGCGTTTCAAGTTACTGCACTGTGCAGCATACACAGCCATCTCATATTTCCCACCATCTTGCTCTGCAATTTTCTTCACATAAAGATTAATCAAAGGAGCAGTTAGGTCTCAGAAGTTAAGGCATCCATGTGCAACAAATTAGTGATAAAAACACACAAGAGAGTGTCAGTGTGTATCATGATATTAGCAATTCTTTGTGCCACTAAGAAAACCTTTTCAAGGTTAAATGCAAATTCAAACTTTAGAAGTGAAGAAAATCACAATACGAGGCACTGCATAGAAGGCAGAGCCAGATGTTTAAGCACTTAAACACTCAATGAGGTAAGCCGCAAGCTTCCTCATCCATCAGGGATTCAGGATCACACACATCGTACATCATATGTACAGAAATGATAATGATAGTGTAAACTTCAAACCATATTTTGGTTCGGCATTTTAGTTCAGAATATTTTGGTCTGGCATTTAAACTCAAATGCAACAACACTATCTTCAAACAAAAAGCAAAAAGAAAAGCAAAAACATCCCAAAAGTCACAGAAATACCAACTCATGGTACATGCCTGCGCATAAAAACTGTAAGGCACAAGGTGTGCACATAACAAGAAGTTTACATAAAAAATACACCTTGTCTTATAAAGGCTCAACCATGTGCCGAGCCTTTTTTAAGAGCTTTACCTCAAGAAATAAAGAAAGACGGCCCAGATAAGTTTCTTAACCAGTAGGTTTAGAATATATAGTAAACCAGTTTTAACATGTGTTCCTCACATTCATTTCTCTTCGAGGTTGCCAGAATGGCTGACATTAAAAAATTATATATCGTTTTAACTAGATCTCCAAATATTCAAAACAGCTAACAGAAGCTTGGATAGCAAGTCATATAAGTGCAAACACAGTAGTTGATTGGAAGCATGATTTGCAGTACCGGACTGAATGGTCCATACTCAGAGTAGCGATTCATAAGAATAACAAATCAATAGTCAGTATGCCCCCCATAGGAAGTGCTGGTACCAAAATCGGACCACACCAACATTGTACTAGTTGGATATCAGTACCGGTACCAAAAGTTATACACAAATGATCCTGTGTTAATCAACAAAAGGAAAAAATGTTAAATACAAGAGATCAAGGAATTAAATCTCAAGCCTACCAGCCCCATATTGGCCAAGAGCTGGTAGAATAGCAACCGGAATGCCATGGCAAATGGCTGAATCAGGCAGTATTGAGGCTGATCAAGGCTGAACAAGCCCCAACTCACACAGAATGAGCAATACCACCACCCGATGCCGCTCTAGATGGCCTTAAATTTCTTTTGGTTCTCCACCATTTAAGCTGGGAACAACCAGTGAGAGTGGACTTCTAACAAACAGATAAACTATTACACTTATTTATAAAAAAAATAGTTAAGTAAAATTTACTTGAGATATTGCAAGTAAAAAAAATTAAAAAAGAAAAACTATCTGACTTCAACAGTCCCAAAAACCAAGTTCCTCTAAAACAAAAGTACTAAATCAAATTCCAAATTTTTAGGGTTGGCTCAAAAAATGCCAACTTTTAAATGCCTCTAGTATGTCTCAAATATTAATGACCCATAAACTTTTATTTTATGAAAAAATTGCTAAAACCAAAAAGAGCGGGTAAGAAAAAAAGTCTTGCATCTTAGTCTTCAAATCAAGGTTAGCCAAACCACCTTGAACTAGGCAATTCGGGTCGTATGAACCGAACCAGTCAAGAAGCAGGACAAATTAGTGCTTTAAATAAATCCTGATGCCCTCTCTTCATCGCCCCCCCCCCCCCCCCCCCCCCGCGCGCGCGCGGCAACCCTTCGAAGGCTTTGAGGTTTTTGACTATGCTCCCTCCCTCTCTCTCTCCACATGCCCCCCTCCCCTGGGTTCCGCCATGTTCAACCAACTCCACATTACACGATGAGGGCTCCATCGGTGATGCATCCTTCTCTCCATGATATCCTCTACACCCTCAGTTGTGTCATGTCAGAGCTTTGAAATTCCAGAAACGCCTCTCTCTCTCTCTTTCTTCCTCCCTCTACCCCTCTCTCCATCCCTTTTTCTTCCTTCTCTCCCTACCCTCAATTCTTCTAGGGTTAGGGTTAGGGGTTTCTCTCCCTTTCTCCCCCCCCCCCCCCTCTCTCTCTTCCCCCGCCCTCTCCTCCCTCTGTGACGCCCTCTACCAGTTTCAGTACGTACCAAACGGGCATCGGTAAATACAAGCCCTAGTACCAATCCAAGAGACCTTGCTCCAAAGCATTCACCTAAATAGCACCTAATGCTTCAATAGAAATACTCATGCTAATAATATTAAACAAAGACATCTATTTCTCTATGTATATGAGAGATTATTATAATCAATTAATAATGCACATCTCACCCTGTCATTGAGGCAAAGGACTTCATATCTATGACAAAACATGACCAATGCTTTTCAAGAATATTAAAATGTGTTATTTCTTTTTTCTGCTTGTCAAATCATGCTAGTATTAGACTATTTTATGTTGAATCATGATAATCCTCGATATCATTAATTAATTCAATCATTCCAATAACCTAATTGAATTTCAGTTGTCAATGCGCACAAATGTTTTCAATGGGTTTGAATTTGCAAATCATGCTATTACATGTAATGTACTAGCAAATATAAAAATACAGCACACATCAAATAGGATGACTAGGACACCTAAATCAATACCCTTGCTATCTTTTTTTCCAAAAAAAGTACTAAAACAATAAAACATAGAAAAATGCAAAACAAATTGGAGGCCAAAATAAATCATACCAATGGTTTAACGACCATAACAAAGCATATTTGCTTATATCCTAGTGCAGTATGGCACAAACCACATCGGTTGTCAATCAATTCGGTACTGATATAAAAGATTTAAATCTTTGCAACAGAAATACTTGCCAAATTTGGAGAAAAGTCTGGATTCCACCTTAAGAAAGCAAGCACCCAAAAGAGTTGAAAACCACCTAGAAGAGAGATTGAAGATTCACTGTGTTACTCATGGAAAAGCTACAATGTGCAAATCACATTTGGATTCCCATATCTTGTCCAAGTTCACAATTATTACCTAAATCAATGTCCAATCGTGCGTAGCAACTAAACCTATATTTACTTTAGAGAAAAATAACATGATCTAAACAACCATGTGACATTTGTAGCAAAAAATGAACAATAGATATAAGATGATTCACAAGGCACATCCGAACCTAGACTTAACCTGAACCAATCCAACTATCTAGAACAATGCTTAAACAGTTGCAATATTACTTAATAGCACTATTCTGCTCAACACCCCCCTCCCCCTCCTCTCATGCCCATGCCCATCTTCCTGGACTACCACTAAGCTTCCTTGGCCTTCCTCCAGTCCACTACCTCCACCCTCGACAATCCCCCCCCCCTCATGCACCAACATACGCATACCCCTATGCTGTCAAGCACCTTTTGGCTGCCACCTCCATCGCTTGGCATTAACCTAACCTGACAACTAGAATAGATCAGATAATCAGAAATCCAACTATAAGTAGGTCCAGATTTTGCTTTATTTCAGTTATCAGAAATGATCATATAGACTGAATCAGCAGTTTTAGTTTGCAGATCACACTAAAGTCAACCATAATCCAGTAAGAGTCTGATCCATTCAATGGCTTAAATGAGAATCAGCTTAAAGATCAATACGTGAAGCTCTTCAACTGATCTCTTTACTATTAGATGAAAATCAGTCAGTGCACCTTAACCTTGGTGCCGACTAAATCTAATTTATAGCTTGCAACCTATTAGCCAAATGATAAGAAGTCTTCCGGTAGAGTTCGTGTCCCTTGAAAATGTGTTGGTAAGTTATTCGCAGTATTTGGAATTATCCTTGTTAAGTATATTATAAACCCTACCCATGAAGCACTTACTAATTATGCTACCAGGGAAATGGAGCACCCAGACCAGACATTTTAGGAAAAGATCGTCGACCATCATAAAATATCATCATGAAGAGGAAGTTGATGTCTCTCCCAGTGCAAGAGAAAAATTTCACCCTGTATATTGATAGGGATGCAGCTTGGATTTGGAAAATATGGCTATAATTAGTTCATGTGCTGTCCAAAGTTGTTAACATACAGATTTACCAACTTCGTGCTTGGGACAGTATGATCATCACTAGCTTATGACCTAGCTCAACTTATAGGATTGAAACAACTCTTAGAGACTGAACTAGTGAGTCTGGCATGTCATTCACGGACAGACTAATGGAGTACTGCTTGTACATACTGCTTGTACCACAAGAAAATTTCTTACATGCTTTGAGGTTGTTGGCTAAACTACTGCCCTTCTGCCCTCAAATAATATATATAATAAACTGGAAAACATGCACAAAATGACTTGTAAAAACTTTCAATTAATCATAAAGGGCACAAAACATGTTCTTCAAAGGCAATTTTTAAATGGATTGATGCACACCAGAAGACTACTAATTAGGCGTCTAGTATCTTGAGGACCAATTTAAAAAACACATCATCAAAATAAAATTTTTCCCCTAAAGAGAAGCCCAAATATTACAGTTATAGGTATACCCAACTTCCACTCTCCAAAACTTATAAATATGTTGGAGTTGCCATTATATTTATGTATATTAGTGGATCCAGAACAAAATACAGATTGTACTAATAAACACCAAAGACGTCATCCCTTTAAAACCAAGTTAAATATCTTATCATATTAACCAAGAATTGAAAAGATGTGTACTGGCTCTTACCAGTCAAGGACCAATTCAGACAGGCTCAAAAGTCAAAATGATCCAATTTTGGCAAAACAACACCGAACCACCTCTTATCATGCCTGAGGCATGTCAACCTATATTGAGGTGTACCAAATGTATATCAATTTTTTTTCAAATTTTGCTTGCCACCTTTTTCAATTTTTTTTGGCTCATTCATACCAACTTACCACCCACTGTACCTCAATTTGAATCCTTGATTTTTAGCATTTAAATTTTAATACTTCCAAAATTTTTAGACCCATGATATTGCCAATCTCCTCCCCCAATATCTAAACCACAGAACACCCATTGTCTTGAATCTGATAACAGAAACCAAGCTCACAAAGTACTTCCAAGTTAATGACAGCCTGTATCCAGGTACTTCCACAATATCATACAATACTAAAACTAGTTACTGAAAGGGACTATAGAATAGTTAATATTACATCAAGACAAACAACCGGACCACTACCTTAACATCTCTTACAAACTAGATCCACTTTATTAAAAAAAAAATCTATCGAAAGTATTCAGATGCAGGTAAGCACGATGCAGGGTAAAAACGAAACTCCAACCTTGCCTAAAGCAACTGTACAAAGTTTGCCAGCTTGAATGTTTAGTTTTTGACCAGCATCATGAGTAGCCCTCTTCTAGCCTCATATGCCTCAAAAATGCACTCCATCACACTTCGCAAAGAATTGCCAATGGAAATAGTAAGCCAAATGCTTAACTTTTGTTAAGATATCATGATTAGTAATAGACATGGTTTTAATACAAAAAAGGTTTCTGGCCTGAAACACAAATGCATGCGCACAATGTGCATACATATGTATATCCACAAGTGGTACATTACAACAACTAAATCTCAGCCTAGACCATGTGCTTTCTTTGTGATTGTTTTCATATACCGACTTAAGCAAAAAAATTTATCAATTTTTATGCTACAAGTTTACAACAAACCTGGAGAAACATTGTGAAAATTGTACTAATTTTATACGCTAACCCCACAAAATTTTGCATATTTTGACAACATGGAAGTTTTGTATATTTCTAATTTATTGTAGATTTTTGCGTTTTTCAAAATTCCAGCCCAAAACCCACAGTGTTTAAATCAAAAACAACTCCCTTCAGTCCCCCATGACAAACAAGCACTTGGATCAAGATCTTCTTGCTTCGATGACACAAAGATAAAGGACAAGAGCAGCATGAGGTCGTATCAACGAATGCAGACAATGACATTAGCTTTAAAATAGGTAAACAAAGAAAAAAATGAACAGCAATTGCAGATTAGAACGGCTGAAAATACAGTCATATTTCACCTCTGATGCACAATATGAGGCCCATCTCCAAAGACGCCATTGGTGTGCAATCCCACTCTCCAATTCAATGGCTTGCAATTTCTTGTCTTTCCGTTCTTGATTAAAGCTTCAGAGAAGGAAACTGATCTAACCCTCCAAAAGGGCACAGACTTGCAGCCCTCCATGGCTAACATTATAGTTGCAGATATAAATTAGTAAAATTAATAGATTTTGCAAAGAAACAATTGGCTAAAAAAAGGACCAAAGTTGTGAAATGTCGTTGCACACCTGCCCAGCAGAACGCATAGCTCACATGCCTCTTCTAGTCTTCCAGCCCTAGTAGGTCCAAAATATCTTCAAGAAGTAACTCATCTGCTTCTGTGTTAGCATTTATAAGCCACTCATGTAATTATATATAGTTAATATAGCACACATGCCAGAAAAAGTAAAGAAATTGAAATCAAGTCTAGGTATGCATTCAAAAACAGACAATTTTCACATGCCCACAGCTTCATTTTTCTAGTTTTTCGGCATTTGCTGATAGAAATCACTAGAGCCATTGTTCATTTCAAGAGCCTGCGTAGGTACATGGCAGTTAACATTACTTGGAATACTAAAGACTCCTAGGCATCATGAGAAGATGTATTGACTTTGAGGTTTAATTCCAACCTCCTAACAATTTCAAAATAGAGAAGAATTCCTATGAGTTTTTAATTGTTCCATCTGATGCAAATCATCCTGTTCAAGCAAGCTAAAGTAGATTTCTGAATCATCACGTATGGAATGCAAAACTGAAAAATGCTAACACTGACAAATGATTGTGAGTCAATTTCGATAAAGACAATAGACAGCTTCAAGGATTTGCAGAATAACCACTAATATCAAGGTTTTAAATACTGATACCAAACCACCTACTTTTTATCCATCTGAACAGTTGGTATCGGTACAGTACCAGTATGGCAGTACATACAATAAGTAACTATTCTAAACAATCGAAAACCATCGATATCGATGGTATGGCTGATATGGTGCCGCTCGTACACAATGATAAGGGACTAGTACAGCCAGTATGGTGCCAGTATAGCCGTTCGGCATGCCAGTTTTCACATTGAAACGTTACGGTACAGGTCATATCGTCACATTTCAGCAGTTCTTAAAAACCATGACTAATAGTACTATAAATAAACAGAAAACTAAATTATAAGGAAACATAACAAAACAAAGTCCCACAAAACTTTATGTGGTGTTCCAACTGCACTATGTACATTTGCTGACAAAAGATAGCAGCTAGTAGAAGCGTTTTTTAAGTAACAAGAAGAAAATGAAATGAAATATATGACAATATTATATCCAGTGTGGTTTACAGGTAAAATCATTGATTAAAATTGGTGAGAAGTCTCTATTCTTTAAAAACAAAAAACAAAATGAAACCCCAAAAGCCTTTAAAAAAAAAAATGCTTGACATCAAATTTTTTTTAGTGGCAAGAAGGAAAGACAGAGACAGGCAATACATCATTTTAAAAGGGAACGAATGGTTGCATTTTACAAACTGGAGCTCAGGTTTGTAAGAGTACTCCCTGGGCATACCTAGCTTTATGGAATGCATTCTTATTAAGACTTATTGTTCAAAATCTTGATTATATCATGCTACGAATGCATGACTCAGACACATCTATTAATCTAAATTTCTCCAAAGAAAATCACTGCATTTTTTTAATAGAAAAGTTAAATTTTGTCCTTTTTCTTATGGAATTCCAGAGTTGAAAGGAATCGAGGAAAGATCGTGACTGCAAATGTCTGCTGCATTGCACCGCCAATTGCATGTTGATGTCAATCTAGGCTTGATCTTAGTTCAGGTAGCAACCATCCTTGTTCCCATGTCAACAGTTTCTCGCATTTAGGAACTGAGAAACAGTTGTTGGTGGCTAATGTGGTGCGTACAGTGGAGATCTAACGATGAACAGTACAGAAGATCAGCACATGATCAGAAATGATGATTCAAAGTCAGATGATATATAGGGGGATGTAATTCGATTTTGTGATGGATTTCAGATTCCAAATGGAATGAAAAAAAAAATGACAGGATAGTATGGGGTTGACAGGAGAAGCTGGAAATAAGAGGTAAGAGTTGACCTCATTCAAGTCCTCCAGACCTGCTCCAGAGGAACTCAACAGCCTTATACCACCAAGAAACTGATGCAGCAAGAATGCTTTTATTCATTCATCAGTCAATGATCTGAACTTCCACGCATCTTTTGATTTTTAACATGTGCATCCCATCTAAAAGGGAAACATACAAGTAAAACAGAAAACTAAATAAAGAAAAAAAGAGAAACGAAGGTATAGTCTGTGCAGAATCTAGAGGGGCACGATTCTCTGAATATTTCATATTTGTGCAAGGTAGCATGTTTCACTGGAGTTCACACTTATCATCCATATTGTTAGAATCCTTAATTGTGTACACGCATCATCTTCCACAATTAATAGAATCCCTTATTAGAGACATCTTGCATATAGTGGCTAGCTCAACTTGTTCTTCTGTCTCAAGGTATCTCTATCTTCCTTGCTCCTTAATATACAATCACAACCATTGATGAAGATTGATATTCAGCTACTATGACTCTATTACCTCAAACAATAAGACATTCCATTGTCATAGGTCAATATACTTACAGAAAAAGTTAAGGACACAAATTAGAATCAATCACAATCAAGGTTTGCAAACCAGTATCGAGTATCATACTGGTGCCTTACAGATACAGTAGGGTACGTCCAGTACAATATGATACAACCCTAGCACCGATACATAATTGAGAGGCCCTTTTCTCATGCAAGGCCATGGTACCACCCAAATTTGGGCGGCACGGATTGGCTAGCAAGCACACATGGTTTAAGTTTATAACCGATTGTTATCACGATAAGTTCTATGTTACAAATTCTTCTTAGTTGAATGTTGTGTTACCTTCTCAGTCCCATCTATCAGCACTCAAGAATGCAAAACATGACAATAAGGTAACAATAGGGTGAACACGAACAAAATTATATGTACCTCACTCACCCAATGTATTATATTTCAAAGCGAAAAACTTGTTGGATTAGTCTAGTAGAAGGTTTGAAGTATTTTTGTTGTGCATATCAAAGTGAGAGTCTACATTAGAAAGAAACTTCATGCTATTTAGGTGTATCACAAGGTAGGTTGTCTTTATAGATATGTACTGGGTGTTGAAGGAATATTGGAATGTATTCATGTTGAAAAATATAAGTGCATTCTTGTGAGATAGTTTGCTTCTTTTAAGCAAAAGAAGCGAGCCTTGTTTAATTCAAAAGGCCATGAGTTGTAAAAGTTTAATTTCACTAAAGATTAATGGCCCCTTATACTGTGATTCCATGAATTGAAGTTTAAATTTAGAATGATATGCTTCCGCAACAATTAATTGGACTGAATTCAGGCCATTGATTGGCCGTCATTGTAATCACACTCAATACTTAGTAGAGCTGGGTTCTAGGATGCAACACTTATTTTTTGCATAAGACATTAGGATGCCCACCCATTCCTTGAACATACAGCCTTGTTTAGTAAACTCACCCATTTATGACTTGCATATTACTTTACAAAGAAAACCAAGAAAAACACACATTTTATTCTGGCTTTATAGATCAACTCATGAATAAATCCCATAATGATCCGACAAATATTCCTTGCTCTTAAAACCATACATGCATCACATGTGCCAAGTGCTAGTTACTAATAAACCAAGGGAAACCCAGCATGTTTGGTGCATTCACCAAATGGTGCCACAATTTGCATTCATCAATTAGAACTTATAATCTAGGGAATTTGATTGGACAACTTTTGAAGTTCTAGATGCTTCGGAGCAATTAAATCTTACTGATAAACATACAGAATCAGTATAAAGAAAATGCAATAAATAGATACACATACTTTGTCATCAAGAAAGTGGTCGTGCTACTTCACGTGTTGGAGCATCAAAATCCATGTGCTGGATTATAGCTGGATCATCATTCTTCTTCTTTAAGAACCTCTGTGTATGATGCCAAACTCCAGAGCTTGGAAGATAGGAACCAACATGGAGACCCTCTCACCTACAAAAACAATTACTATTCCACTTACTAATGGTTAACAGCAAAACAGGTTTATAGCTGCTTGTTACAGTGCTTCATGACAAGGTTCTGCAAGTTATACTTGATAAAGAAAAAGTTTGCCTATCAAAACAGATGCTTCAGAGCATGCAAATAAAATCCAAAAAAAAAAAAAGTTAAGCCTATCACACTAATTCCTCTAACTTTACAATAATTCAAGGGTGCAGATGCCTCACCTTCTGGGACCCCTACCCAACCCTCTGTGATACCAAACAGGCCCTGACTAGCACAGTGAGCAAATCTTGGTAGCTAATTCCCATACCATTTCTACATTGAGGCACACAATATTAGCAGGGACTAGCAATAGGTCCGTACCCGGATTTACAAATCCTTGGTACAAACATATACATGCTTACATACAAAGTGTGTGTATATCAATTAAGATATTATGATTATGAAGACAATGTATGAGAAAGTAACGGATTCTTGTACTTGAAACTTAAAATGTATTTAACTAATTCACTAATTTTGGAGTTGACTATTCAAAACTACAATTATATATTTTCTGTATACTTCATAAACGTGAAGTTGACCAAAATACATTTCCCCCATTTCATGCTTTGCCATATGTAATCCAATGTGTCAATAGAGAGATTACAGATTCCAAAATCGATTCACCAAAAACAGGTTCCATCTATACCATGGAGGTTTTCCAATACAGGAAAACACAAAGCAATACAGCATGATCTGTAAGTGTAAACAGGACCTCAAAACTGTGGCCAAAACCCCAAGATACTATCCTATTCCTCATCCACCATATCATAAACCTCAGAATTCCTCCATCATAACCAAACAAAATTACAGTATGGGGGAATCATGACCTAGCCATCCCAAAAACCCTATTAACAAAAGTTGTTGCTTTTGTCAAACCCTTAGAAATGGTCATGTCCTCTGTAAAACATCAGCTTGTTTAAATCCTTTCTAAACATAAATACAAGTTATATGAAGGTTTCCCTTGCTCATTTGGACACTTTTACACAGCCTCAGACTATCTCATGTGATCCTAGCATATTCCTTGTATGTGACCATAAGATCTCAATTACCTCCATTATGGAAATGGTCAAAAAAACCTCCTTATGGGTGGGTCCACCCTGCTTGTTCATAAATTTCCACATTGGAGTAACACAGTGTTTACACAATTCAAAACACTATCCAATTTTTTCGACACTGTTGTAATTCCATTAAATATATATCCTCATATATATCTTCTAACCATTTTTACCCAATCAGAATTAGTGAAACAATCAATCTCCTCTATCATGGTATAGAAAGATAACAAAAGTAATACACTACTGTATATGTATGTAGGCATCACAATTTAAAATAGTACATATATATATTACATATATACACATAGATATATACATATATACACATATACATATATACATATATACATATATTATATATATGTATATACATATATATATATATATATATATATATATATATATATATGTATATTATATAAGTAGGTTCGTGCATAGATATGCGTACACAGATCAATATAGAGCAAATACAGAGGTTATAATAGCAGATGTTCACAGATGAAGGAGAAACCCCTCCAAGCAAATATATGAAGATACACACTCAATATAGCTAGACTGACTAGATTTTTCTTACTGGCAACAGTACTAGATATGATATCGAATGATGTACACTAGGTCTAAATTACATTTAGTTAATTTACTAGTTTTATTGAGTCTTAAAGAGTAGGTTGAGTATATTAAAATTTGTTTCTGCCCATATCTATATTATTTGTAGCACTTAGCCCTAAGAGGCTGCATCAGTAGATACGATAGCGCTAATAATGGATTGATCTTCTTCCTCTATTGTGTTCCTATTCCTTTATCTTATGAATATTAAACCCTTTCGCACCATTGCCTTCTATTGTTTTACGTTGTTCAACTCCATGTAACTCAAGAAGCTGAACTCTTTGTTTTAATGATCGAGCTTACTTTTCCGTCGAATATTTTTTATTTTAAACATCTTCTGAACTGGCTTGTTTATCTGTAATCTTAGATGTTTTCACTCTTTGAAAAACTTTATACGAAAAATACAAATATGACAAAATATAATATTGCTGATATTCACAAGCGGATTTTCTTGCTTGCAGAGCAATAAATTACTGATTGACTATTATGCTCTCTACTACATTTTTCGAATGCTATACATTTCTGAAGAGCAGAATAATCTGTAATTTAGAATTTATTGCTCTGCAAACAACGAAAACACCTCTAGCAATATTTCCACCCATGTACATACATACACACTTATATACACATATTCCCTAGTGTGATCCCCAGAATGCATTGTGATAATGGCAAAAAAAAAATCTAAACATTTTAAGGTGTATAATTCCAAGTTTCATCTAGTGATTGCCTATTTCAGGTGAAAAAAAAGGCATCATAAAAGAAGTATATATGTATCAATCATCAGGCATCTAGTCAAATAAATAAGAATTCTCAGCACTTCATAAAAGCAAGCTATGTAAATCGAAGGAAAAGCTCAACACCTTTTTCTCCAAATCAAGGGCTTCTGAAGCTAGCCCTTCTAGCCAAAAGGATTATCCGAAGACATAATTGTGCAGTATGATCCGTCATAACAAACTGGCACGCCTCCTGATGTGATGTTGTTGGCAACTGTATAGTAATAATTAATGGAATTGAGAGCAGATCTTTATACATCTAAAGGAGAGTAAAAGTGCAAACATTTCATGGAAAGTTATAAGGAAGATGAAGACTTCATCAGGCAATACCACAAATAGGTCTTCAGGAAGTTCTTCATTTCCTGCAATATGATGAAAAAAGAATTCAAACCTTGTATTTTAAAAAGAAAAAGAAAATCAAACCAAGAAGGCTGTAATATTGATTTAGAAAAAAGAAATCCAACAAGTTCTTTATCTAACTGAGAATTATAGAAACATGGTACGCAACATGACAAAGCTTACAACTAGAATGCTATGAACATCACGTAAAGCATATAGCAGTAACATAGTCAGTAGTGCTGTCCTATCTATTTGGGGTAGCCTTTCCGACCAGACTTGGGACAAGCATCAGTAATGTTAGCTTATGAGTACGGTACAAGATAAGATGACATCTAAATACACATATACAGTGATTATGTCAAAAACTAGTTGTAATGAAGCAATTTGAAGGATGTCGTTGCATACATTTTTACTCTTGATCAGAACAGAGGTGTTAATAGGACATGTTTTCATAACCAAACCTGGTCGCTGTCTAAAATTTTGCATTTTTTGGCCATCCAAAATGTATTTCTGAGTAATGAAAATATAATTAGGACAAAACAGGTGTTCAAAATTCCATATAAAAAACCTGAGGTGACAGCAGAAACTATACTAAAACAAAAATGCATTAAGAAATAAGAAATAGTAATGCATTTACAAGTGTCAGCACTTACTACGGGTTTCTTATGTTATATCACTGTACCAGAGGGAAATATTTTCTCATGCAAACTAAAGAACAAGCTAGACTTTCGAGGAAAGCCTTAAGTTTAATTCAGTAACCATAGAGCAAATACACCATCTATATATACCTCCATAATCTTGGTGCGTTATCTTTGGAAGGATGATGATATAAAAATATATCATGACTTTTTTTTCTTTATCAAAAAAGAAGAATTCATCATATAATTTTATTACTTACAACTGTCACCTCAAGCAACAGTAAAAAAAGAAAAAGAGACTGAAAGCCACCGTCCAAATCCACCATCAGTTCCAACAAAATAACTTTAAGACATGACAAATAAATTGAGAAGGAGTAGGATGAGGAGATTAAAAATAAGATTGCTTATACAGTTAAAAGCTCAAAAGTAGATTGCCTAAATAGTTGCAGAGCGATTACCTTTGCCAAAGAGAAACCAAAGAAGTGACCAAGAAGCTGCCTCCTCAAGCAAGAGTCGAGCTTTTTGCTGTATGAATTTGTCCTCCACCACCCGGTGCCTCCCTGTACTACCATACCTGACAAACGAAACATGAGATCATGTTGAACTGTTACAAAACTTACTAACCTTGTACTAGTAGCCCAAAAGTTATGCATAATAGCAAGAACTTCAAAATTCAAGAAAAAGAAACCATCTCAAATCACCAGAACACAAGATTTACTCATGCCAAACATCTTACATTACAGAAAAAGTTTCACTCTTCTTAAGCAAAAATGCATACAATTCTATTTACTAAATAATCATCATCATGTTAAAAGTTAAATGCTTAAAACCGATCAGCTCAATATTTAATTCAAATAAGGCATCAAGGCCAACACAGTCATCATTAAATAAGTTTTTTTGGCAAATTGGATAAAGGATAATCCATTTCTTGGGTTCCAGGTTTACAACTTCCATTAGGAATTTATTTAGATTTTAGAACCTCACAGAATACATCCAGACTAACAAGCTCCAATAGACGTCTCTAAGCTATCTATTACTCCTATCTGTTTGCTTTGCTAACAAAATAGTTAATTGGTTTTCTTGCAATGTGTATGCAACCATCCTTCAGGAACAGTCATATAGATCCTAGTTTCAAAATGATGCTTCAATTGGCGCTACAGGGTCACCTTGTTTCCTCCAAAACTATATACAGGTTCATCTCGATTCTTATTCTCTTGATTCCTATCTCATCCAGAAATTGATTCCCCAGAGGACTTCTAGCTTCAGCTTCGAACAGGACTTGCCTCGGTGATTTTCATCTGGTTAGCGCTAGATTCCCTTGAAAATCACTTACAATGCAACTAATACTAGGCATGCCAAATCTCTTAGTTAAAACAATCATATTTCATACGGAGCAGTAGCCCAACGGAAGGATGCCTAATGATGGCTTTCTATCAGATCCAAATCCCTCCCTTACAACAAAAGTTTAAAGACCCAGTCCATCCTGGCAGTAACATACCAGACCACAGAGAGATTGGGTCCTGGATGAATCCAGGGACCCAGGTCTCTCCAAGCAAGTTCATCCCAGTCCGTCTCAACCAGGATAAAATGGGACAGTTGCACATCTCAACACTTGGGATGGATTGGGATGAACCAGCAATAAAGGACACCAACTTTTTAATTTTTTATATTTATTATTTTTCTTCACTCTTCTGATTATGGTTGTTATGGTCCATCTCAATACTGTATCTAACCAGCCTGATACCAGGACAAGCCTCAATACCGAGATTTAAGCAACTTATAAATTATTTGTATGGGTACTCTGGGCAGTAGTCCAATACACATGCCATATTAACTTCACGTTCTGCATCCTCTGCTTCCGCAACAGCTAGCACTGTGAATGCAAAAATAATCTTCTATGTTGTATCCACTTTATCATTTCCCAGCAAAGATTGTCTGATCAAATAACTGGTCATGTTTTGCTAATGATGACTATGGACATAAACTATCTGCATATATCCATCCACATGTAAGTAGTTGAAACTTACTAAAAGAGCGTTAGCTGGTTAATTTATGGCAGCACTATACCTAAGGACATTTCTGGTTGCGTGACATTTCTGTCCTCTGAACATATTACATTATTGGCAGCCTATTTGAAATACCATTACACGGTAATGAAGTATAATCAGCTACCACAGATTCTCCCATCTCTTGGAGCATTCCTTTGGTTGTGATGAATTTGTAAGTTACCCTGCATGTTAACAAAGGGCCTATTTGACATTACTTTAATTTATAATTTTTTATTTTTAAAATAAAATCACAAAAATCAAAAAAAAGGCATATTTAGTGTTATTGTTTTTTTTTATATTTTTCAAAAGTCACTTTCATTATTTCTTAAAAAATAAAAGTAAAATATTCTTAACTTCAATATTTTCAAAAACAAGAAACACATGTTTTTAACACTACCACCAACACCACTTCTACGCTACCATTGTCTCCACCACTACAGTCGTCGCCTCCGCTGCTGCAATTGCCGCCGCCACCACTATCACGGCCTTCACCACACCACGGCCACCATCATCATCACTTCCACCATATCATTAGCACCCACACCATCATCATTGCAGCAGTCACCACACCACCGCCAACATCATTGCTGCATTCATCATATAACTAACACCCTCACTACTGCAATCGCGCACCACCGCCTCCATCTCACTGCCATCAACATCATGGTAACCTTTGCAAAATCGCTAATGCCCCCCCCCAACCAACCACCACACTCCTTACCACTTTCGCCACCCCAACCACCAACACCATCGACACCTCTATTACCTATGTCGCCACTACCATCTCCACCACCATCGCCAGGTTCATATTTTTAAATATAATTGATTGTGCCAAACATGTTTATATTTTTTAAAAATTTTAAAAAAAAAGATCTATTTTTCTGTTTTTAAACATAGAAAAATAAAGGTGATGCCAAGTAAACACCTTACCTTTCTATTTTCAATTGTGTATATTGCTTAACCCATCCACACCACTTAAGTTATATGCTTTGACTTTAGTTAAAATCTGATAGACGTAAATTAGGGCATTGAAAAAGTAGAAAATCCATGAGGGGAGAAAAGTCTACGATTTAACTTGACTCAAATTACATCCCAGATCTTTAGTTTCGCCAAGTAAATTTAAGCCTGAAAACCAGTAATTGAGAAGTTTCAAAGATCAGGTTTTTATGTTCATTTCATGCCACTTGAAGGAGTACCCAAATCGACATTTCCCATCATATGTCAAAAGTAGTTATATTTCTCTATAAAATGATTCAAATGATTTAAGTAATTTGAACAGTCAGAATATTTTCCTTCCAGTACCTAATTGAAGGTTTGGGAATCTCCAACAGATAGCTTGCAGATTGACTATTTCTTCATGCAGCCCAAAACTGTATTTCTGTTACTACTTCTTAGCAAGTTTTCATTACCTTATCAAGGCTGTTCCTATCAAACATGAGTTCAGAATCTGAGCATACAAGACTATTTAAAAAAATGTCACAAAAAAAGGTGGAGTTTGCCATCAAAGAATTCTACTTCTCTAATAATATCACCTTCATTATTGGCCCAAATCAAACAAGAAATTGCTTTTTTTCCTGTATTGGAATTCTACTTCTCTAATAATATCACCTTCATTATTGCCCCAAGTCGTGGAAAGGAGAAATTGCTATTTTTATCTGCTCTCTTTTCATTATATTTCAGGGACAACGAAATCATCTCACCGAACATTTTGCAGTATTTTCTATTTACATCCTCCAATGAGGGATCATACAAGTGGTGCAAAACTCTAAAGTACAAGCTCCTATAGAAAGCAAACCTTATTGCCTCGGAGACATTCCGGCATGACTTTTCAAACCGCAAAATAAGATCAGAGAAAGGCATCAACCCTGCAATATGTAAAAACCAAGCATTTTTAAATTTGATTTCTCACATTAATAAAGGCAAACATAAATGACATAATAAAAAATATGAATGATTCGTAGCCACTACCACAATTTGTAGAAGGGTTAGTAATGTAGCTTATACCCCATCTCAGCATCGAGCTTAAATAGGTGCTTTCTTTCTCTTTATTTGGCTAAGGGCAGTTTTAGCAAACATGGTATAAGAGTTGTGGATCATGCCAAGTATAGACAAAATAACATGAACTATTTTCTGAGATGGGATACAACTATAAGTTTTAGGGACACTAGAATGTTTGAAGCTCCTACCATTTAGATTGACTTTAGCATCAAAAGACACTTCCTCACGGTTTTGTAGATGTCTGTTCTTTTTAATTCATAGTATTCCCATTTACTATGAGGAATTTTTGGCAGCACCTTCAGCAATGGATAAAGCTAAAGTTCTCATCAAGCAAAATTCTTCATATTATAATTAAAACCATAAATCTCTCCCTCTCTGTATGTGTGTATGTGGGTTGGTAAGTGAGCAGGTGGGTTGGCGAGGGGAATGTTTTCAAATAGCAAATTGGTGGAGATCTTCAGGGCTGCAAACAAGTAGGATCAAACCAGGGCATGTTTCACCTGACCTGGGCTACATTTCAGGTGTTGATTTTGGACTCAAACCCAATCCATTCGCTAATCAGGACATATTAGATCGAATTCATGAAAAAAAATAGACCAATGGGCCATCCGGATTGAGTCGAGCCCAAGCATAATCCGAACCCAACCCAAAATATTTGGGTCTAGGTTGAGGCTTGTTTTACATGATTTAGGTTTTCGAATTAGGTGACATCTCGTTCAAGTCAAGTCAGGTATACTTTATATTAACTCAATTAGATCCAAATAAATTATGGCCTGAGTTAGGTCATGTCCCAAATTACAAAACCTAGACCCAACCAAGTTTTCAAGATAAGTCCAATTATTAACCCCAACCTGGCATACTGGTCTTGAACCAGGTTGCTGAAGAGTACATTAATGGTTAGCATAACTATCATATGGGTATAAATAATGTCATATACGAGCAAAGAGAACATTAATTGTCTAACGTGTGTTGCAAGCCAAATGGACCTAAATGTTTCTTACTCAACAATTACACACCAAATAATGGAATTTGAAAATATAAATGTAAAAAAATATCAATAAAATCTTTAATTTGCCTAATAATGAAAATTATAACTAGTGCAAGAAATCATTTTACAAAACTTTTTTTTCTTTTTTTTCTATTCACAACAATGCTAGGATTAATGTAAAGCCAAGGTTTTTTTTTTTTTTTTGAGGGACAGGCAAATAGATATGAAACACAGATAGGGATACAACCATATCGGATATGGATATGACACGATACGAAAAGTTGACACAGCAAATATTAATAAAAAAGGTGATATGATAAGGCAAGGACACGACATGCATACGTATGTTTTCGTAACATACATGTAAAAAACATCCAAAAAGCATAACTAATTATCACAATATAGTCTATGCTTCATATAATGACATTCAAATCATAAATTCTATGATTAAAATTCATTGAGGAAGAAAATAAACACCTATCTCAAGAGCATCCAGAAAGTATCAACATATTATATAAGTATCTAGGCCTTTTAGACTTTCAAGCAATGAGATACATATTAGAGGTATCGAGCACATACACAAGGTATATCATACACATAATAATAACCAACACAAATTGGATGAAGACACGAGTGAAAAATGGAGTATACATCAGCCCAACTGCAAGCATTTAAAAGGAAAAAAAAAAGAATGAAATATCATTGCATTAGTTTCAAGTTCTTCTAAAATTGGAGCAATCAATGCAAAAACACTTCGAACTTTCGTAGAAATATGTGATCTACTACAAAAATATATGCATGAGGCTCAAGAAAATTATTTTAATTTTTAAAATAAAGAGAATAAGAACTTTGTCACTATTGGATCTGCTCAAATTTATTTTCCAAAACAAGTTGTCAAATTCAAACCATTATCACCTGCAAAAGTAAACCAGACCTTCAAAAACAAGAAAACCAAAGTTATTATAAATCATAAAAATGCTATCACAACCCATAGCAAACTAAAAATGACATTGTCAAGAACAACCTATGTTTTATATGAAGACAGCCTAAGCAACAAAATATCTGTTTGTGCCATTCTGTATTGCAGCAGAATATGCTACACTCTGAGAAACAATAAGTACCAACAGCACTCCCTTGCACTGAGCCCTTAGTTAGCCACACTGAGAAATAATAAATACCAACAGCACTCTCTTGCACTGAGCCCTTAGCAAACTAGATTCAGGGTGGGTATCTAAGCAACTTAGGTTGCAAGAGCAAGACGGGAGAGATAAAATTATCAAGGTAAGGAAGCACTTTGAAGCAGGTGCATGTAAGAGAAGACAAAAATATTATGAAGCAAGTGTTTTGTAGGTGAAAGTGATGGCCAAGCCAAATTATCAGTGATGCAACAAATTTTTAGAATATGGTATATTACAAGCTAAGAGTTCAAGATTTGGTTCTCATCAAGTTTGAACACTCATGTCGATTAAACATTGCTGTTGTCAACTTTCTCTAGAACAAGGAGCTACCTCTGTCTGAATGCTAATACATTACAAAAAGCAATATTGTTGCTTTATCCTTGCAGAGTGTAGCATGCATATCATTGTAATTATGAGACTAAAAATTGTGATATATCATGCTAATAACCTTGAAGTGCAGAATCAAGAAGAGAAGCAAATAATGTAAAAGTCGTCTCTCCATCTGCCAAGACCTCATCTTCATTCTTGCAAGATTTTAGTGATTGGCTTGCCACTTGTCGAATTGAATCGAAACCAGCATTCAGCTCAGAGACTGCATGACTATCAATGGATGCCCGTCTTTTCGATGAATTTAATACTTTATCCAAGCCATCAGTGTCAATACTATCCGCTTCCCGTTTAATTTCTTCAAGCAAGAGTGCAGTATTGGGTCGCCTTTGAATGTTATTACCATCTAACAAGAGTCTTGCATCAGAAAATTTCGACACCGAATTTCCTAGGAGTGGTGAAATATTTGAGGTCGACTGCCTCTTCCTGTATGGTGGAACATAAGAAATAAGTGGACATCGCAGAAGGAAAGTTGTCTCACTAAGATAAATAGCTGAATAGAACTTTCAAAGAACTCAGATGGTATAAAGAACTAGATGAATTATATAAAAGTGGAACTAAAATGGAATAAATAACCAAGTGAATTATGTCAGTGGATATATATACAACGTTGATCAAATATCTATATGAGTAGAGCTAATAATGTGGGTGCCCATGCAACAGCCCAAATAAGGTCGACTCTTACCAGATGAACAGGGCGCGGGGCAACACCGATAATTTGAGTCGTTGGATGTGGCCTACATCTCTAAACTATCAAAAAATCATATAACTTGGGGATCCTCGCCATTGGATGTAATGTCTTCCTCTTCTTCTATCATGTGGTCTTCCAATTCCTTAGTTTTCCTTTAAATTCTCTCCTCTTCTTCAAGTTGATTATTCCTAAAAATGCAGCCCATATATTTGGACCAAAGTAGCATACCTAGTCTATGATAGAAACTTATTTAACTTATGCATCAGATTTCCAAGTCTAATCAATTATTCATGTGTGTTATTCACAAGTGTATCAAAAAAAAAACAAAAAAAAAAAAGGATGATCATCCTGCCAGATCTCATAAAGATGAAAATAGATTAAGTAAATTGATATAATGCCAAGAATACGGAAAAAACACGTTGTCTGCATATAATCGTATTTAATTGGAATTTCTAGAAGGGAATGCAAACGAAAAAGAAAATAATTTTTTTGGCATTGGAAAATCAATAATCTAGAAATGCTGAAGTTAGAAACAGATGAAGAGAAACTACATGGTCAAGAAAAAATATAAAAGGAAAGAATAACATGGAAAAGACGAGAAAAACTGTGATTTCTATGTATAATTGGCGATACTCGGGATTTTCACTCCAGGAAGTAGTTGTTAATGGCCTAGCAATGCTACCATTGGCTGGGTTTTGACCACAAAAGGGAAAAATTTCATCTGCCAAAAGCAAAAGATATGGCCATCTATCGTTCTATAAGTTAAGCGATTCGTTGAGAGAGGGTTCTCCCTGACAAGAAGTGGTTCCTAAAACCCTAAAGGCAAAAGACATGGTCATCTATCGTTCTATAAGTTAAGCGATTCGTTGGGAGAAGGTTCTCCCTGTCAAGAAGTGATTCCTAAAACCCTAAAGGCAAATGACACGGTCATCTATCGTTTTATAAGCCAAGCGATTCGTTGAGAGAGGATTCTCCATGTCTAGAAGTGCTTCCTAAAACCCTAAAGGCAAAAGATACGGTCATCTATCGTTCTATAAGTTAAGCGATTCGGTGAGAGAGGGTTCTCCCGGCCAAGAAGTGATTCCTGAAACCCTAAAGATCCAAGTGAAATCCAAGCGAAGAGTCCGATCTGAAACCCAACTAATGAGGAAAAAAGAGAAGGGAAGGGACTACCTATAGCGGCGAAATTGCTCCCTGCTGCTGAGATCTTCCGGATTGAAGTAGCTCGGCGAATCATCCATCTCATCCGCTTCCATCTCGATCCTTAAACCCTAAAATTCCGATGGAAACAAAAAGATTTGAAATCTTGGGAGGAGCATTGGGAACACAGCGCGACGACGAGGCTTAAACCCTAAAAATCGCGGTTTCGCACCGACCGGGTTCGAAATCGGAGCGCCAACGGACAGATCGAAGCACGGGCGGGACCGACGGGAGTTTCAAGAAGCTCCTCCGAGGGGTTTTGTGGCTGGAGGGAGCTCGGAAACGAATAAGAAACGCGTGAGCGATGGTAATATTTTGGGCCAGTTTTTGCCCGGCTCAAATTTATTACGAAGATTCCAGGCCTGGCCCAAACATGGCCCGAACGCACAACCAACATCTTTGAGCCCACCCGAGGGGGTGGAGAGTTATCGGAGCATGTTCAGTAGTGACGCGTGTTTTTGTAACCAATTCAGTGATGGAAGCTCTGGTCCCAAATCTCATATTAGTAACCGGAAACGCGGTATAGCGATGGAAATCTCCGTCACTATACGCGTGTTTTCTGGTAGTGCGCCTCGCCGCCGACCTCGCAGTCCCCCACCTCATCTTCTACTCCTCCGACACCTTCGTCGTCTCCATCATCGACCATGCCTGGCACCACATGCCCCGCCGCGAGGACGGCGAAGGCCCCGCCACCCTCACCGTCCTCTACGACCCCCCTCTTCAGGTCTTCCCCTTCGACCACCTCCCCACTTCTAAAATGCTTTCCATTAATATTAGTTGAATAGAAGGTCTCGTCAGCTCTCAGGCATTTTCGTTTGATTCTGCAAGTGGTGGGCCATAGTAGTGCCCATTAATTATTTGACTGAGATATCTCACTAGAACTTAAGTTTTTATAGCTGCTGCATAACCTCCATGTTTATCAGTAAATACGGGTCAAGATTAGAAGCTTTTTTTTTTTACTTTAACAATATTAGGATATTCTACAGCAATCTAGTGGGTTCCTGCACCTGGTGAGTGTGGCTACTAAATGCTTTGCAATCAACTTGTGTAGGTGTTATTGTGTTAATTTCCTTTAATTTATTTTGATATGCTTGAATAAAATTTTTTGAAAAAAAATGATGCGGAAAATGAGCGGTTGAGCGGGTGAGGGGGTGCATCAAATTTCGTGCACCCTGGGGAGTCACTGGGGAGTTTCGTCGAAAAGTAGAGTGGTGTGATACATGGCCGTCCGTGAAGGGGGTCCAACACTGCCGGAGGTGGGGAAGGCTGATGGACCTGCTGCCCCTGATCCTAGAGGTGCAGCGAAGGGCCGCTCTTAGGCGGAGGTAGCGAAGGGAGTAACTCGGCAGCTGGCTTGGACGTGCCATCGGATGTCCCCTCGGGAGCTGAAGATGCTGCAGAGTAGGTTCTCCGAGGTGGTGGACGTCCCAGAGAAAGAGTTGGAGGAGACTCGAGCGGAATGGCGGAGCACCACGGTCATCGTGAGGAGCTTGGGGAGGATTGTTCCGATAGACTGGGTGGCAAAGAAAATCAAGTGGGTGGGACGTTTGGATTATAATGTGGAGTGTTTCTTGTTGATGGATGGCTTCATTGCTGTCCGGTTTGCCAAGGAGGAAGATCGCGAGGCCGTACTGATGAACGGCGCATGGATGGTGGCCGGACAGCTTCTTGCAATAGATCAGTGATGGCCTAATTTTGTTCCTGGTGTAGGGGGTTTTGGCAGGGTGGTTGTTTGGCTTCGCTTGCCACAGTTGCCCTTGGACTACTGGAAGAAGGAGACCATTCTCAAAATAGCTGCAAGAGCTGATAATCCCTTGGCCTTGGATGGATTTACGAAGCAAGGGCGGCGGTATGGCTTCTCCAGGGTGAAGATAGAGTTGGATTGCTCAGGCCCTCTCAAGCCGGGTACTCTTGTGAGGGGGAGATCGGGGGGTGTCGAGGAGACTTTCTGGCAGGGTTTCATCTACGAAAACCTGCCTGCTCCATGCTCCAAGTGTGGTCAGATAGGGCACTCGGCGTCGGAATGTGTCTGCTCCTCTTCGATGACTGGTGTAGCGGAGACGGCAAAGACCTGGGGGAAAGGGAAGGCAACGACAGGGATGGATCTCTTGGAGGATGGGGTGCAAATGAATGGGGAAGGCGTTGCATTGGAGGAGCTGTCGGCGTTTGGTCCGTGGATGGTTACGAGCCATATTTGGCATCAACGGGCGGCCAAAAAGACGACATAGAGGAAGGAGACGATCGAGTCCGGGACAAGGTCGAACTCGGTGCCCACACCTCCTCGGTCTGGCAAGGACTCAACTAGGGATAGGTCGGGAACTGATGCCTCTCCGATCGACCTTGAAGTGTGGCAGAAGCCTTCCAAGGTTGGCCAGTGTAAGAGTCTGGAGAAAGATGTCTCAGAAGCCGATGTGGGCATGGACAAGGCTGGACAGAGTCAACCCATCCAGGGAGCCGGAGCAGAAGCTGAGTCAAGCCACGGGCCGGGCTCAGGGTGGCTCAACCTGGTTTTGGGCCAGGATGCGGGCCTGGGTGAGCGTGGGCCAGACGGTGGACCGGGTTGGGCTGGTGATAGGCCCGAGCCCATAGAAGTGCAGCTCCCTGGTGGATTGGGCCCGAGCCCGAGGAAGCGATCCAGAAGCCCTTGGAGGGCATTTTGGACCAGGGGCTGGGCTGAGAAGGGTCCGACTCCTCTTCCTAGGGTGACACTTCCTCAGCCAGTGGTGAAGGGGCGGTCGGAGGTAGGCGCCCATCAGAGGAGCAGGAGTTCCCCTCCCCCTCACGGCAATGCGCAATCGACCTCCTCGAGCAGCGTGAGAGATTAGGGGCGCTGGCGATACCTCACGGTGTGGAGCGGCGGAGGCTCCAGGGAGGAAGCTGACAAGGGCCATCTCAGCGGTGGCGAACCTCTCGAAATTGGGGGTGGCGGCTCCGGTCAGGGTGTCCGGCATGGAGGGGAGGATGGAACGGCTCGACGGGTCTGGGGTGGCTCCATCCGGTACCAGAAACGTGCAGGTTGTTCCGTCTGGCACACTGAAGACTTCTTCATAGGAATTACCGTGCCATATGGCACAGGAGAATAGTGGCACCGGCCTTGTGATAGAGCTGGGTTCGGAGAACCATTTCGTTGGGGAATCAAGCAACTGTGGAAGAGCTGGTGGCATCAAGATGGAGCCAAATGGTGGGATGGGGGGTCCTGTGGCAGCAGCTGAAGATCTAGAGGATTCTACATGCCATATGGCACAGACTGATTGTGGAGGGGATCATCACCGTATCCTGGTTCAAATGATGGCAGCAGCGAAGGGGGTGAATCCTGTTGGGAATTGTGTCCTAAATCCAATCAATTGTTGATTGTAAATGTATTTGAATCAATTATAAATAATATGGTATTTATTCATCACCAGAACATCTTCACAAACTCCGATGTGATGAAGTCCTTAGGACTGCTTTGTGTAATGAAATATGATTTTGTCACACAGGTCCTTAAATGTTCATGACCGTATGATATACTATTAATAGGACGATAGTATTATCGGGTGTAGGTCATTGTGTATCATATTTGTTGGTTGTCTTCCAAACCAAAGAGTATAGAGATATTAGTATGCTATACAGGTGAATGGTAGTGTACGTTCACTGAACGTGACCAATTGACGGACTCTCTCTTGTTAAGAGTTGTTCCGAGTGGATATGGATATATGTATCCTTTAGACCTGAGATTGCAACCGGTGGCTTGCAAGCAACTCACTGTACTTTGGTGCCGGACTACCTGAATTTCTAATCCAGCGACGGAAGGTTTCTGGATCCAGTCAAGTACTTGTGATAGTCAGTTGGAGATCAAGATGGGATTGACCTCCCTTAGAAATAAGGATGAATGCCTTGGGTTTTCAATTAAGTAGTACCCTGGCCAGAAAAAGTCAAATCTCTATCACTTGACTTATTGAATTGAAATATATTTTTGGATTGATTGTTTCAGGGTAGACAGACTTTGAACCCATCCTGGGCATTTTCTGGTCAAAATGATGAATTATGCGCTAACCATAGTCCATAGATTCTAGAATGTTGCTCTGCATCTATTTTGGCTTATCTGGACGTCGGATCCTATTGCTAGATGCTTACATCGATTGGTACAGAAAGTATTCCTATGCTACCAGCTTAAGTTCGAACGTGTGAGGTCACAGACTTTGAGGCTTTTTCTGGATCGATTATTTCTGGCTAAGAATCATGAAAAGGTAAAATGATCAATGTGATTAACCGTTATACCCTGGGCAAATTGTTGCTCATATTGGAGAGACCAATTGGTGATTGGATCACCAATTAGACTCAATTAGATTGAGTGGAGGAAGTTAGGTCAAACCACAATTGACATTGAATGTGATTCGGTGTTCAATTTTCTTGGGTTCGAGTCAAATCAGATTTGACTAGCTAAAAGGTTGATTAGAACCCTTTTCCTTTATATAGGGTTGGGACCATCTTCTTTTTCCTTTTTGCCCTTTGCGTAGGACCCACCTTATGTCCTTGTGGGCCCCACATCTTGCTTGAGTGGGACCCACACCTCGTGATTCGTGTGAGGACTGCATACTGGATGCATCCTAGCCCTGTGGTAGAGTTCAAATTAGATTTATACTCTTTACAGGACACCTCACACTTTGGATTGGTTTTGAGCTTATCCATCCAGCCTGCGAGGCCCGCATCCTGGACATGTGGCACAGTGCATGTGTGCCACCTCCACCCTACAGGACACCTCACACCTTGGATTGGCTTTGAGCTTATCCATCCAGCCTGCAGGGCCCGCGTCCTGGACTTGTGGCACAGTGCATGTGTGCCACCTCCACCATACAGGACACCTCACACCTTGGATTGGCTTATCCACCAGCTTGCGGGGCCTGCGTCCTGGACATGTGGCATAATGCATGTGTGCCACCTCCACCCTCCAGGGCACCTCACTCCCTAGACTGAAATTCTTTCTCATAGCCATCCAATCACACTTCATGAGAGCTTTATAGGCCATCATGAGCACCAGGACACGTGGCATCATGCATGTTTGACATGTGGCAAGTGAGCTTCTTTGTTGGACTTCCTCTTCCTCTATAAATAGGGCAGATGGCTGCCATCTTTGTAGAGAAAAAAAAAGATCTGGCTTAGAGTATTTGGTGTTTTGACACCAGTTGGGAAAGAGTGAAGTGAGCTTTGAGAGTTCATGTTGTAAGAAAAAGAAAGAGAAAAGAAAAGATTGAAGGAAAGGGTAGCTAGTCCTCTTCCTCCTAGTTCTCTCCCTCTCTCTCGGCCACATGCTACATCCCTGCGAGCTAGCACTCTCCGGAACGCCGGTTGATCCAAAGGCCTCGCGTGGATTACTTGTAGAGGCCGGACGCTTGTGCGGTTGTGGAGCAGCAAGCTAGAACCAACCTGCTGAAAGGTTAGTGTTCTGTTTTCAGTTTTTGGAGTTGAGATTTGATCTCAATTCAAGATCACATATGATGTGATCCATGCATGAATATTTCTATCACATATCCTGCGGATTCATCTGGGAATTTAGTAGGATTGGATCAGATCTAAAGCTTGCAATGGGCTGTTTTGAACAGCCCTGTTTTATTCCGCTGAAAATTGTTTTCAAATTGCATACTTTCACCTTAATCGGTGAATCCTCGGCGCATACGATGCTCGAATTCCCTTCAAATCCAGCAGACTTGGCGAGCAGAGGGGCTTTGAAAGAGGCGGTGTTTCATGATTGCAACCCTGGGTAGTGGGTTGTGACGCTTCCATGGGTGATCAATGAAGGTTCTTTTATGGAACTGCCATGGCACGGGGAAGTCCTCTTTTGCCCCGGCTTTTCGTAGAATTGTGCAATAGCACAATCCGGATATTTGTGTGCTGTTTGAGACCCAGTTATTGAGGAGGAGCCAACAGAAGGCTAGGAGAGTGGTACCTAGGTCGTGGGGATTCTATGCAGTGGAGTCTCAAGGGCTGTCTGAAGGCATTATTGTTACTTGGGTGCAGGGATCATGTAGACTAGACATCTTCCATGTTTGTAACCAAGAGGTGATTATAGTGATCTCAGAGGGCAGTAGAGATTCTTGGGTCCTTGCTGCGGTGTATGCTAGTATTGACTTCAGAGAGAGACGGATATTGTGGGAGGAGGCTTCTCAGTTGATTAGTCAGGGCTATCCTATGATGCTGGCTGGTGATCTTAATTGCATTGTTGATCCTCAAGAGAAGATGGGGGGAGGCTCTTCTCTTATGAGAGAAAGATTAAAAAGTTTTAGGACTTTTTGATATCGAATGGACTGATAGACCTGGGGTTCTCGGGCCCTAGGTTTATATGGTGCAACAATCAACAGGGTTGGGCTAGAGTTTGGGAGAGACTTGACCGAGTTTGTGTGACTGCTGGGTGGGTCCAGTGTTTTTCGAATCATCGTGTGAGACACCTGCCCATGATTGCATCCGATCACAGCCCTTTATTGGTGAGTACAGATGCATATATCCCAGTTCGCCCCCCCTTTGGATTTGAGAAGGTGTGGCCGTATTATCCACGATTATGGGAGATGGTGAGGGAGGCATGGAGTGCACCAGTCAGGGGAGATGCTATGTACCGGGTATCCCGCAGATTGGAGTTGATGAGGAGACGGCTGAGAAAGTGGAATCGTGAGAAGGTGAGGACATTTTCAGGAGGATTGAGGAGTCAGAGGAGGCTATTGCCAGGTTACAGGTTCCAGAGGCTCAGAGGGGAGATCTAGGGGATGAGGAGGTGGGGGAGCTTAGATCACTATTGGCACTGCATGACCGCCTCTTTAGGCAGCAAGAGAGATTCTAGAGATAGAAATCAAGGGTACAGTAGATTGTGGAGGAGGATAGAAACACCAGATTTTTCCACTAGGCAATAGTGATCAGGAGGCACCAGAACAGGATCAAAGTTATCAGGGGTGAGGATGGGCAGTTATCAGAGGATCCGGATATGATTCAGAGGACTATGGAGAGTTTCTTCAAGGCCAGGTGGACAGAGCAGACTACGGATGGGAGCCTAGCAGATAAACCATCGCCTTTGGCTTGGGTCTTAGAGAAGGAGACTGCAGCATTGATCAGGCCAGTATCGGAGAAAGAGATTAGAGAGGCGGTGTGGCCCCTAGAGGGGGACAAGGCTCCAGGGCCGGATGGCTTCCTACCTTTGTTCTTCTAGAGATATTGGATGATAGTTGGATGAGATGTGACGGTGGCCATACATTAGTTTTTCAGTACGGCAGTGATGGCGACAGATTGGCAGAGGACTTTCATCACTTTGATACCAAAGCGGCAGGACGCCACAGAGCTGAGTCATTATCGTCCGATTAGCCTATGTACGACTTTGTACAAGGCTACAACGAGGATCCTTGCCATCAGGTTGAGGGATGTTCTTCCTAGGCTTATTAGTCCAGCGCAGGGGGCTTTTTTGGAGGGGCGGAGTATATCTAACAATGTGCTTATTGCCAGAAGTTTATGTTTGATCTCGGTAGGGCTCCGATGAGGAGAAGCTTGATGGGGATCAAGTAGGCCTGTTAACGAGCCGAGCTACTCAAAGCTCGGCTCGAGCTCGGCTCGTTAGTCAAATGAGCTCGAGCCCGAGCCTAAAGTGAGGCTCGTTTAAATCCGAGCCTGAGCCTGAGCAGCTCACTAGCCCAAATAAGCTCGTGACTTAACAGAGCCCGCAGCCCGCGACCCGCACCCATACTCCAAAACCCTAACCATTGGTCCATTGTTCCCAGCCTAGGCTTTAAGAAATTAAAAGGTTCATCGGCTGGTACAGTGGTATCAACACTCGGTGGTCTTCCCCTCCTCTGCCGGCGACCCCAACGTCCCCCACCAGTGCCGAGCCCCGCCAGTGCCGAGCCCCGGCAGTGCCGCCCTTGCCGCCCTCCTGCCCGACCGCTGCCTCCTTCACCGGCAGCCCCTCCAACCCCAGCCTCCCCTTCTTGTCCTTCGACATCGGCTCCGCCCCCTCCAGTTCACCCTTTCCGCCCCCATCTTCGCCTCTACTGTCGGCGGCCCCCTCTCCGCCGGCGCTGTCTCCTTCGACGACGAGACCCCTCTCCTCGAGGAGCTCGACATCAACACCCACCAGATCTGGCGCATGACCACCTCCATCCTCAACCCCTTCTGTGTTAACCCTGACCTCCACGAGGATGCCGACATTTCCGACCCCTTCCTCTTCCTCATGGCCTTCTGCCTCTTCCCGCTCCTCGCCGGCAAGTTCTACTTCGGCATCATCCTCGGCTGGGTCACCATCGCCGCCCTCTCCGTTTACGTCGTCTTCAACATGCTTGCCGGCTGTCGCCCTCTTCCTTTAGCTCGTGATTGAAACGAGCTTCACCTAAGCAAAAAAAAAAAAGAGCTTTACGAGCCCGGGCCGAGCCTTTGTTTTGCCGGGCGAGCCCAAGCTCGAGCCCAATACAAAGCTCGGTACAGAGCCCAAGCCCAAGCCCGAGCCCAAAATTCTGTGCAACGAGCCGAGCCCGAACTTCCCAGGCTCGGGCTCGGCTCGGCTCGTTAACAGGCCTAGGATCAAGCATGATATGGAGAGGGCCTACGACAGGGTGAGATGGGATTTTTTGCAGCAGTCTTTGCGGGGGTTCGGCTGTCATGAGATGTGGATCAGATGGGTCATAGGCTGCATTCGTGCTCCTTTCTTTGCTATTTTGGTGAATGGCACGCCATCCCAGTTCTTTGTGTCGTTAGAGGATTGCGCTAGGGATACCCCCTTTCTCCACTATTGTTCATTATTTGTGCAGATGCACTGTCTAGATCCCTACGACAGATAGTGGCCACTCAGGAGTTGGAGGTCTACAGACCGGTGGCAGGGGCTTCTCCGATCTCTCACTTGCTTTTCGTTGATGATTGTTTGCTTCTAGCCAGATCGTTGCAACAGGCGGCTCGGGTTATAGGTCAGATTCTTCGAAATTATTGTGCAACGTCGGGACAACGGGTCAATTTCACCAAGTCAGCTATTAGTTTCAGCCCGAAGATTAGATTGGCGATGAAGTACTTTATACTGGAGATTTTTGGGGTGGGAGAGCAGGAGGGTACGATGACATACTTGGGGATGATAGTCAACTTTAAAGACCACGCAATAGCACGTATCTGGTAGAATAGTGATTACGGTTATCGATCCACATGGATTGGGATACAGTTGTTTTCTTAAAAATAAAAATATTTAAAAGGAAGAGTTTGTGAAGAAAATTAAACAAACAAATTTTAAAAGAAATGCAATTAAAATGATATCAGTTGGGAGAACCTAGGGCAAGAAATTCACCACTAACATCAGAACAAGGACTAATTGTATTTTTAATTTATTCTTGGATTAACATGCAAATTGGCTACAAGCCTAATAAGCATTCGAATAAAATTTCACAAAAGCAATTTGGGAATAATCCATCTTCAGTTAGCATGAAATGTCTACCCTAATCTAAGGTGGCAGCACATCGTATCTTCCTTAAGCATGGACTATCTTATATTACTTAGTGATCATGAAGAACAGTTGTATAAACTCCACATTTAAAATCACAGAAATTAAACATGAAATAAAAGAAGATATTCATTAAAAACAATAAGTTCATACAACCCCAAGAATAGAAATAAAAAAATACAAAATCCTTATCCTTTTGCTAGGGCTGCATCCAGCCCTGGAGAGAAAATTAGCTTTCCATACAATGGTGGACGGCAGCAGCAGCACAGCAGCGGGCTCCCATTCCTTCCTTCATTATTTCTTCCTTTGGAAAATATTCCCAAAACACCCAAACTTCCCTCCCTCCTTTTACGGCTCGTTTGGTTCGCGGGAAAAGAAGGGGGGAAAGTGTGGTCAACGGAAAAGTAATGAGATGCCTCTTGTTTGGTTGGAGTTTTCAAAGGAGAGAGAAGGGAAAGTTATATTCCCATGGGAATGTGATTCCCACATTTCATGGGAAAGTCTTTCCCATGAGAAACATGGGAAAGTTACTTTCCCATGAGGCAGGAATCACTCCATTTTTACTTTTTCCCAAAAAGTCCTTTCAGCATTAAAGAAGCATTAAAGAGGCATTAAAAACCTAATTTTTATTAAGGGCATAATAGGAATTATATATAACTTTCCTAGGAAAGTGGATGGTCAACCAAACATAAGCACCTTGGAAATTTGTCACTTTCCCATGATCAACCAAACGAACTAAAAGTACTTTCCTAGGCATCCTCTTCCTAGGAATTTGTTTCCCAGGAATCATATTCCTAGGAAGGAAAATGCTTCCCGCGAACCAAACGAGCCCTTATTTCTTCTTCTTCCCGTGGGAACTTGCCTGTGAGGAGACGTGGAACCAAACCCCAGCTTGATCTCTCCCGGTGAAGCCCCCTCCTTTTATAGCCTTCACCTGGGTGGGAGGATAAAGTTGATTGAGCTGATCCGCCATTGGGAAGATGAGCTGGGATTTCTTCAACGTGGAGGATGGGTAGCTGGACGCGATCGAGTGGGAGGCTGGCTTCATTTGGAAGAGGAGATCTGGGAGGTGTTTTCAGGATCAAGGCTGGATTCATGAGCTGAGAAGAAGTCGAAAGAAGAGGATCACAGGATAAGGGTGAAGTCGGAACAGGGGAGCTGGGACGGGTTGGATTTCATGGGCGATGAAATCTATCCGGACAGGAGGAATGCCGTGAAACTTGGGATGCACATGAAAATGCTGCTTAATCTAATCCACGGCTGAAGCAGGGGAAGATGTTGGATGTGATTCGGAGAAGAGGATGAGGCTGAATCGCGGAATGGCTTGGTTCTGTTCGTGGGAGATCTGAGAGAAGAAGGATGAGTTCTAGAATTAGCAGGGAACAGAGGATTCGGATAAGGCTTGGATGATGATCCTTGGGGCTCGGATGGCAAGGATTTGCTGGAGAATTAAGAATGGGAGGGAGTTTGGGACTTATCCAAAGCAGGGGATAAGGATGTACCGAATGGGAGAAAATCTGAGAAGATGTGATGCTCATGGGATATTCGGACATAGTTGAATGGGGTTGATCCGTGGAAGCTTTGGAAGGAATGAAGTCGAATCGTGAAGAACAACATGGGATCCAGAGAAGGTTCGGATGATGCAGATGACGTGGAAGATGAACGCAGGTGGGAGGTTCTAATCCATTAGCTGCTGTGTTTTGTTTCCATGAAGTTTGGGAAGAAGATCGAAAGCCATGAAACTGGGATGCTTAGATTTGCTGGGAAGAGAGCATACGGTTGCTGGATGGCTGGGAGATTATCTAGAAGAAAGGGAACTCATCGTGAAGCTCGGGATGCTCACGGAGATGCTGCTTGATCCGATTCGCGGCTGAAAGGTGATAAAGATGCAAGTTGGGGAGATCTCGGATGGATGTTTGGAAATCTCAGCTGAGCTGGGAGATGTCGGGATGTTGGGGTTATGTCTGTGACGAAGAGAATGGACGCCTGGAACTTGGATGTGGGTGTGTGAGAGTCTTATCCCGCCTGAGAAAGGAACTTGAGGGAACTCTAATACGCGGAAGGATTAGATGGATAATTTATTTGCAAAGTAATCCTGCCATCCAAGTGTTCATGATCCTCCTTTTGAAATCCCATGTACTTTGGTATATAGGCATGTGTCACTCGGGATAGCTGCCATGTGTGCTCTAGTATGATCAGTCTTCATGGTTATGAGCCAGATAAATGATGGGTTCGACCCGACCTGCATACGTTGAATTCGACCCAAAATTAAACAAACCTGAATTACTTTTGATAAATTGTTAGAATGCAATGTTGAAGGGAAATATATTTTTTTTATAGTTAACTTTACGAAATATGTGCATAATAATAATGATAAGTGCTATGAGAAAGGGGTTATTTTATGCATTATTTAGCACTTATCAGGGGATCCCACTCTTCGGTCGGTGGCTACGGAGTAGGGACTGTACTTCCCTTGAGCTCAGCATCAGGCGTAGATTAGAGGGCTGGCAGATACATACACTTTCTATGATGGGTAGGATCACTCTGGTTCGATCAGTTCTTACCTCGGTTCCTATCTACCTACTCTCCAACGCCATCATCCCAGTGGTATTCCTGAGGTCCACTTTGGTAGGATGATAGCAGCAGGACGGTATATCCTATGCAATGCAAATACTTGATGCCGAGCGAGTGTACCTCAAGGGAAATTCATCTGTGGTGATCGATTGGATCCAGAGGGCGGATCGGTATGGTGATGGTCATCCCCTTATCCGGAAACTCGCAGGATGGCTCAGTTGATGGACGACTTTTAGACAGTACACGCATTCAGGGAAGCAAACAGGGCAGTAGACTGGGTTGCCTCCTTTGTCGTCCGGCACTCCGAAAATTTTTTTTGGACGTCCGCATCAGACGTTCCTCCTCTTTTGTATTTTTTACTTTTTCGTGATCTGACAGGTTGTACTCATATTAGAGTTATACGAAATAAATAGCCGCTTTTACCAAAAAAAACAAAAGAAAAAAAGAAAGATGCCTAGCTTCTAACATTTGATCTTCCAGATTCTGCTTGATGATGTAAAGCTGTCAAGACAAATATTAGATCTGATGTTCTACATATAAAGCCCAACTCATGAGTTTTTAAAATATTTTATTTCTATTATTATTTTTTATTTAATAAAAAACCTTAATTAGTGAGTTCACTTTAGGCCCTAAATGCATCGGGCCGCCCCTGGCTGAAGGTGCTGGTGGTTGTCCCGGTTGGAGCCGTGGAACTGGGCGAGGAGAGAGGGGCGCCGACGGAAACCCTGGGGGAAGCGGCCGAGAGGACGTCCTTGCTGTGGCCGAAGAAGCGGCGGGTGGTGGCGCTGGTGGAGAGGTCCCAGAGGTGGAGCTCGCCGTCCCAGGATTCGGAGAGGGCGAGCGGCCGTCGGAGGAGAAGACAACGTCCTCGACGAAGTGGGAGCACGCGGCGGCGCAGGACGGCGGAGCGGCGACGGGGCGCTCGGGACCGAGCGGTGGCTCGCGACAGGAGGATTCTTCTCCTCCGTAACCGGCAGGCGCGGCGGCCGGCAATGGGGAGCCGAGCGCGTCCTCCTCTCCTCCTTGCTCGGGGCACGATCGGCGGTGAGTACGCAAGCGGAGCCGAGCGGGTCGCGAGACCGGGCTTTCCCCTTCCTTCGTCTCGGGAGCCGCCGGAAACAGAGAAAACCCACACGGGAACAGGAGGGCCGCGGGAAGAAAAAGAGAGTTTTGTTCTCGGTTGGGAAGAGAGACACCCACATGAGCCCCACGTGAAGCCTTTCTTCTTTTGTTTTCCGCTTGGGAAGAGTGCCTTGGAAGAGAGGATACACAACCCAAAAGCCTGAGCCCTCCACGTGAAGCAAACAACCTCCCACGGATTTTTTTTTTTGTTTTTTATTTTTTAACAAATAATTAAAAAAAAGATTACAAAAAAAGTGCCGAGGCTGAAGATCCGGCCACCTTTCAAACAAGACAGAAGAAACAGAGAATCTACAAGCAACGACCACAAAAAAAATGGAAGAGAAGACGGCAGCAGATTATGTGATCGGTGGCTTTAATACCATGTTCAAAAAGAAGAATGATAGAAGAGAGCTGTATTTCCGTCTGTCCGTTGCAATGTACAAGAGCAGCCTTTATATATACTAGGAGGCTGACTAAGTTTGGCGCAATCAATTATAAATCAATAAAGATGAAATTTAGTAAGGTCGGCTAAGTTTAGCACAATCAATTATAAATCAATTAAGATGAAATTTAGTAAGGCCGATTAAGTTTGACACAATCAATCATAAATTAATCAAGATGAAATTTGGTAAGGCCGACTAAGTTCGGCACAATCAAATATGATCCTAATCAACCATATAATTTAACGGTCAGCAATATCTCCGTCAGATGACATTTGGTTTATAAATATCCCACTACTCCTATAGGCACCACATAAAATCACCGAAGTCTCTAGCCTTCTGAACACACGTGAAGAAGGCCAAAGAAAGCCACTGCCAAGCTTCTGTTGAATAATATACTTCAGCTCAAGAAAACCACAGCCTCTCTCTCTCTCTCTCTCTCTTCTTATCCTCAATGGCAGAGCCATCATCTGTGATCCAAATTGCAAATGGCCAGGATTCAGAACTGAGAAAATTGGATAGGTTGACCCCATTAAGGGGCACTACTCCCAGCCAGAGGCCATTGGTGATCGATAAGACCCTGTCGACTGCGGCGAACCTCGCGCAGCTCCTGCCGACCAGCACCGTCTTCGCCTTTCATGCTCTCTCCCCTTCCTTCTCCAACCATGGCATCTGCTACACTTCCAACAAGTGCATCACCTTGTCGTTAGTTCTCCTTTGCACCATCTCTTGTATCTTCTTCTCCTTCACCGATAGTTTCAAAGGGACCAACGGAAAGTTGTACTATGGCATGGCCACGTTCAAAAGCTTCATTGTTTTCAATTACGAGCATTCTGATGGGGATCGAAGCAAGGTGTTGGAGGACTTGTCGAGGTTTCGGATACGGTGGTTGGACTACGTCCATACCTTCTTCTCGGTGCTGGTGCTCTTGGCTCTAACCTTTAGTAATACCAATATACAGAACTGCTTCTTTCCGGATTCTGGGCCAAACTCGAAGCAGATCCTCGAGAATTTGCCGCTTGGGGCCGGGTTCTTGTCGAGCATGGTGTTTTTGATCTTTCCAACCCCTCGGAAGGGAATTGGATATTCGGATATGGCGCCTCATTCAGAGTAAGCTGTTTTGGTTATCATGTTCGGATTCTTCTTCTAATAGATGTGAAATGTAAAGGATTAACATTAAGATATCCTATATATTTCTTCTAGGAGGACTGTATCAACAAGTATATGTGCTTTAAATGGGTATAATATCCAATAGCTTCTTGACGTGAATTTTTTTTCTTACTTAGCAAGATTGGTCAGTCATGCATCACAAAAAAAGAAAAAGAAAAAGATAGGCTTGATCTCGAGTCAACTCAAAAACAAGCAATTTCAACTATTTGTTTGGAGCCTAAATTTTGGACTCAAGTTTCCAATTTGTTCGTGGTCTCTCCTCATGTGGGACCACCTCATTTGAAATTTAAAATTAAAAAAAATGGATAAGAAGAAAACCGCTGGCTAGCGTGAGTTAATTGCAAAGGAACCATGATATACGGGCTCTACGGAAACGAAAGAGAAAAAAAAAATTAAGAAGAAGAAAAAAAAAGAAAAGATGCAGCTTTGTCGGATCGATAATCGGATGGTTGATTTTATCCATATTTGACTGAAATTTTAGTATGTTATTTCCAACATTGAGGACTACAGATTGGACGGTTTAGATTTTAAAAAGCTTTTTGTATTGATTATTTCAAGCATCAATACTCGAAGAAATCTATCCCTTATTTTGCTTTTTATTGTTGAAATTTGACGATGAATGTCATTGTTGTGGAAACTAAGATTAAATTTTGTTGATGTTTGTGCAGCCTTTAGTTGAAATAGAAAGAATCTATTGTAATCTTTTTATTCTAAATAGTAAAAGTTTTTGGCTAGACTAGGTCCTGTAGTTTTTTTCTTTACATCGAATGATTTTTTTGCAATAAAAAAATTGTATTGCCTCTTGTCTGTGGATTGTTTGATTATTTTGCTTATTAATTGCTTGAGTAGATTATATAGTTTATTGTTACTTGGTGACTGATATCCCATTTAATTGCACATAAAAAAGTTTATGGCATTATTATTTCTTGATTGCATTTTTGCAACATAATTAACCCTCAAAAGTTTTCAATTAAATAAGCTATTGCATGTGAAGGAGCGAAAACCGAATGAGAAAACTTTGGATTCTCTTAGATGGGGGAATTCTTCATGAAAGTGAACGTCATATGTAAAAAAAATCTCCTAAATATCAATTTTACAATAAAAATATTCTTTATTTCATTTTGCCCTTTTGTTTATATTTAACTTTTTTTCAGGCCAAAATATCCAATTCCATATATCTAATAATATATTTCCTCTATATAATACTTAAAAGATATAGGAGAGACAAAAATTAGGATCAACTGAATAAGGTGTGGAAGGTTGTTGGAGAAATGAAGGCCATTGAGGAAAGGAGCTGCAATATCATCAGTGAAGTTGAGGCAGAGCTCATGGTAAGGATGGCATTATAGATCATGGTAGAGAAAAGGAAGATGGATTGAAGATGAAGTGCTGCCAAGAAAAGGAGTTGCAAAGAAGGGTGGCAATATTCATGAGTTGCTGAAGTGGTGGGAGCTAGTGAGGGTAGGGGAGAGAGAGGTGGTGTTCTTTCAACTTGGTGGATGGCCAACCTTGGTGGAGGGAAGAGGTGGATGGGATGGCGGGGGAAGAAGATGTGGAGGTAGTGGTGATGGAGGACATACAATTTGCATTGGTACACCTTATATACATACACCATCTGTATTTATATATACCTTTTAATAGACGTTACACGCATGATATATAGCTACACACACACACACACACACACATATATATATATATGCTCTGCTCTTCCCCACCAACGTTACACACACACATCAAGAGATCGATACTAGCATCTATGGCCTTATTTTTGGGCGATATACATTGTCCTTCACCCTGTCTGCCTCCCAGTCTAGGAGAGGAAAGGAGGAGGAGGAAGACAATGTGAGCGAACAAGGACAGGGAGGAGAATGGATGTCGTGGCTGGCAAAGAGAGTGGCTATATATATATGTCTACATGCATGGTGCATGTGGCTGCAGTCGAAGTCAGGAAAGAAGAAGATGCGGAGGACTGCATGACTGAAGCTTTTTTGGATTCATTGAGACTAGTAGTGGACTTTGGTATAGAAGACCTCTTCTTCCTGGTAGCAATTGGCAAATCTAAGATGGCACCTTAATATCAATGGAAATGACTACTATTCACGTACAGGAGCTGTGGATCTACGTACTGTGTGTGTATTCCATACTGGTTAAGCGTGCAATAGATGGCTAGACATCAAATATAATTATATATCAAGAAACAGTATGCATGCACGAAGCAATAGTAAGTGTGCAATCAAGGCCAAGAGAAAAAGTGACCCAAAAATACTTAATAGCATATTATGTATATCAGATATCGAGTAAATGTGCATTAAAGTATTGTACCTAGTCTTGACAAATAAAATATCTAGTAATAAATATTATTAATGTATCAAATTTGGTGATGCATGCATCGCGCATGAACAAGGGTATTCGTATCAGTCTTTTGGTAGGTGGAGGATGGGTAAAACGAAATGGTACAACCCAAAAAAATACATTTATATCACTAAAAGTTATGCGTGTATTGCTTGCAAAGATATGCATCAATGTTATGCGTGTATTACTTGCAAATATATATATATATATATATATATATATATATATATATATATATATATATATATATATATATATATATATATATATATAAGTTTATTTCCGACTTTGTATTGCCGACGCTCGATGGAAGTGTCCGCAATTTTTTTCCAGCAACAAACCATGCCAACACTTTTTAGAAGCATCGGCGAATAATGAGCTCCGCCGACGCTAACTTTAGCGTCGCTAGAAGCTGCCCATTACCGATACTTATAAGCGTCGGAATAGTTAATTACCGATGCTTATAAATGTTGGCTGAAACCAAAATCCGACAATGTTTATAGACGTCGTCGGACTCCATTCTCTATGATCAAGCTTCACTGAATTTTTATCTCATTTTGCTGCAAAATTTATCAGCAGGTACAAATCTGAAAATTTAGTATTATATTTGGGCCTAAACCACCCCACACCCATTCTTACTGTATCTAAAACATTTAATTGTCAATATAACCCAACCTAATTCGATTTGTAAATGAGTTGGTTCGAATGTAAATCTGGATTTAGATTTAAATGGAATGGAATCCTACTCCAGGTGATTTTTTTCATATTTCCAATTTATTGATGATCTCAACTGATCTCAATTTATTGCTTAGCTAAGGCCTTTTAGTTCTCCAGCATGATTGTTCCTACATATGCATCAACACACTCCAAGTGAAGTGCCAAAATAAAGGCCTAGCTACTGTTTAAAAAAATAAAAAATGATCATAAAAAGCTCTAAACTATATGTTGATTATGCTAGATTGCTTTACGCAATTGTTCAGTTAGTATCTAATTTTATTTATTTTTTGTAGATAAGTTGGATTCAATCATCATTCTAATATAATGGACAAAAGTTGGTTCAATAAGTCGAGATCCAGCAAAGAATATTTGAATTGAGTTCAAGGTTTTATTAAATTTGCTTTTAAGAAATCAAATATGAATAGAAAAATTTTATATCCATATCAAAAATGTGTAAATTATTCTTCTCTCGCTCTAAAAATTATTGAAGAGCATTTGGTGTAGAATGGTTTTCTGAAGGGTTATACTGAATGGGTATTTCATGGAGAGTCCATATTGTCGTCTCTATGTAACCAACCCTCGTATATAGAACACATCTCTTATTTTGGATCCAGTAACACCGAAAAAAATTCTGTAGAAGAAGATAATATAACAGGCTTACTCAGAGATGCTTTTGGACATAGTATTAGAAATTTAACAGATTTCAGTGGAGGATAAGAAGCAGCTGCAATAGATGATGAGCATACAATTACTGATTCTATATATGTTGAGAAATCTATACATTACACACCTCGGCAATACCAAAATAGCACGACACATGGCATGGCAGGGATTGGCAAAGGCCGACGCTTTTAAGCGTCGGCAGAGGCCTGAGAAGGACCGATGCTTATAAGCGTCGGCAAAGGCCCGAGATAGGCCGATGCTAATAAGCTTCGACAAAGTGTCTAATTTTGCCGATGCTTTTTAGACAAAGTGTCTAAAAAGCATCGGCAAATAAAATTTCCACTCTAACATTCTCGACGTTTTTGTGACGCTTTAGAAAGCGTCAGCAATAAAAATACCGACGCTTATAAGCATCGGTATATTCATTAAAAAGCATCGGAAATGGTCTTTTTTTTCCTATAATATATACATTTCAGCCTATGCATATATGTATCATGTAAATGATATATCTTTCATGCATGTATCATGCAAATAATTTATCCATGAAAAATCACCATCACCTTCATGTTTTGTCGGCATCATTGTCCTCCTTCATCAGCCTTAATATTCGCTCCACCTTCTTCAAGTTTACCAATGCCCTGCTTCTATTCCCTATTCTCACCTGCAGGCCGACCCAATCCTTAGGTAACTGAGGCGGTCACCAAAGGCTCCAGCCCAAAGGAAGGCCCCCGGTCGCTACGGGCTACTGGACTTGGGAGGAAAATTGCAATGGGAAAGAACTCAGGGTTCGTTCGGTTCGCGGGAAAAGAAGAAAAAAAAGTGTGATCAATGGAAAAGTAATGAGATATCTCTTATTTAGTTGGAGTTTTCAAAGAAGAGAGACGGAAAAAATGTATTCTCATGGCTAGGAGGACTACACCTACAAAATGTGAAAGGTTGAAAGCTAGCTCCTTGTCCTTTAGGCTTCAAGACGACGAGACGTGGGAATTGGGAAAGAAATCCATCGTTGTAAAGCTAGTAAGCCGTAAGCCTGGTATAACCTAATAACCTAATCTATCACGTATGGCTATTAGCTGATAAAGTGTTGTCTTATCACAATTAGGGGTGGCAATCGGATCGGGTTAGGCATAAACAGGTCGGGTCAAATACAGGTCGGGTCAGAAAACTATAAATCTGAACCCGACTTGTTTATTAAACGGGTCAGGAATTGCAAACCTGAACCTGACCTGTTTATTAAACAGGTAACCCGACCCGACCCGTTTAACCTGTTTAATAAACAGGTAACCTGTTTACCCAACCCGACCCGACCTGTTTAATCTGTTTGCCCAACCTGACCCGTTTAACCTGTTTAGACCTGTTTAATCTGTCCAACCCAACCTGTTTAACCTGCCCAACCCGACCTATTTAGAACTGTTTAGACCCGTTTAACCTGTTTAGACCTGTTTAACCTGTTTAACCCGTTTAACCTGTTTAACCTGTTTAACCCGTTTAACCTGTTTAGACCTGTTTAACCTGCCCAACAGTTAAACGGTTTAAACGGGTCAGACATCTAAAATCCGTATCCGACCCAATTAATAAACAGGTTAAACGGGTCGACCTATTTACGACCCGAACCTGTTTAGGCCAAACCCAAACCTGTTTATGGCGGGTCGAACACGGGTCGGGTTAGCGGGTCGGGTCATATTTTGCCACCCCCAATCACAATTTAACTTCATCAACTTATCAGCACCCTGTTCTTCTTCTTCTTCCTTCCTTCGCATTGAGTTCCCAGGCAGCAGCCCGCAGCCGTTCCCACTTCCCAAAGCCGGTCCCAAACCCCGTCTTCCCCTGTTCCCCATTGCTTCTCTTCTCGGCGACAATCTCCTCGGCGAGGGCGCGAGGCGGCGAGTCCCCCCGTAACCCCGTTCTGCCTTCGGATTTTTTGTCGTTGTTTGAGCTGATTTCTTTGTGATTCTGCGTATTCTGGAGACTAGAGGTTTGATACTTTGATTGCATCATCTGGCTGTTATCTCTCTTGGGAAGCAAAGCCCTATTCCAAAAATCAAAATTCAATCTTCTTGAAGGTGGGTTTGGCTAGTTCTTTCGGTTGGCAGAAAACCCTGTTCTTTCATTAGTTCTTTCGGTTGGAACCAGATGCTAAAATTCAATATGCATTACTAGAGGCATCCCATACTTTAAAAATGTATATCATGTTCTTTCTTAGGTTATCAGTTCCTTTTTTTCAAAGGAAAGAACAGGGTTTATATTTAATATTTGCCAATCTGTTTAATAGTTATGTTGTATGGAGAAGCATAACAGTGGAGTTCGATGTATCTGTTTGTGAATCTGTTTGATGCATAACTCTAGAATTCAAGTAATTTTTCTGTCATTCGTGTGATTTAAACTTGTTGATTGCGATTGTGTATCCGTTTATGCAGAAAATATATGATTTGCAAAATCATTGTGAAAACAGCATGTGTTTATTGATGTAATTTCTATCCATCTAGAATATGATTTCTTTCTCTTCACTCTTCAATTGAAATATGGGTTGGTTTTGATATATTTTTCAGCTCTGTGATGCAATGCTTTCTTTTTTTTTTCAGGTGACATTTATTTTGTTTTCCATTGTATATATTGTTAAAATATTTTTTACTTATCATAAAAGAGAGAACTGATAAGTTGATGCAGTTCTGCCAGCTTCTGTTCTGTTTCATGGAGGATGATTTAGATTATCTAAGATAGGTGCCTTCCGGTATTTCATTGCAAGTTGGAAAAGCATTGCAAATATTAGTTTGCACCATAGGTCAATTTCCATGTTCTCTCTGAATACAGGCATGCACTATCACTGTACCACAAAGTCTTAAATGAAGTTGCTAAGGTAGAAGATTTTTTTTTTTGTGATTCTTTGAGACTCTTTAGTTTAAAATCGGATACAAAAAGTCCTAACTTTACTTGGAGTTGGCATAGAATTAGGAAATCATGTGTTAGGCTTGCCCTGATAGGTCAAATAAACAAGTATTTTAAGTTATGACATCCTTAATAAGAATTCTTTTATAAAGCAATATTATACAAAACCTGGATTGAGGTGAGCTTATCTCTTGATTAATTTAATTTTCAGGAATAGTTTGAGTAATTTTATAATTCTCGAATATCGACTGTTGCGACTTCGGCCTCTTCTCCAACTCCATCCGTTAGTCTCTGGCACCGCTTCTCGTCATCGAGTTTAGCACCACTTGTCGGAACTTGAATTCATTTTTCTTGACATGATCAGGTTTTATTACTTTTCAACTCTTTTATATTTTGATTTGTTTGTGGCGATTGTCTTAATTGCTTTATTTAATAATATTATTTTTAGATTTAAATGTCTAATAGAAAATATGAATGTAGGTATGAAAAACTTAAAAAGAAAAAGAAAATCGAAAAACTCATTCAATCTCAAAAAGAAACTTTAGATAGATTTGTTATCACAAACAAATAAAACACCACATTAAGTTCAACTCAATAATTAGCAACAGAACAAGCACCCGATATAGGGTTAGAAGATGACATGAAAAGAACGAAACAAAATGAGATATGTTGCTGGAAATTGGACCCGGGGGCCGCCGTGAAGCCGGGGAAGGAGGAGCTCCGCTGCTGCAGGGGGCGGACGGCGGTGCACCGGCTGGCTGCGTCCTCCGCTGCGGGGGGGGTGTGCAAGTCCTGCAAAGAAAACCGGTGGCCGGGCTCCCCGGCGCCGGCCCTCCGATGCCTAAGTCAGAGGGGGCAAGTATGTGGAGAGAGCAGGGGAGAGAGTATGTGGAGAAGACAAAGAGAATCTCGTGTTCAATTGTGTCTGTGCTGTTTTCTTCCTTTTTCCCCCGGTCTAGGAGGGTTCTCTCCAGCTCCGGGTTTTTCCTCTGGTTTTTGGTCCCCCCTCCCTTTTCCCCCCAGGTTTCCTTTTATAGGAGGATTTTTGTTACCTGAAAGGTGACAGGAGGTTTGTCCTGTTTTGTAATAATTGGGCATGATTTGGCCCATTAATGGCGTAATGGAGAACGGGACCGGATCAGACCGGAATCAGGGAGTTGTCGCGGTCGATCGGACCTGTTGGAGTGGTTGAACCGCCGGCTGTGGTGGGCCTGGGGTCCGTGGATGGTAAGTGCATTTATTACCGAATGAACCGGCGGTCAGGGAGAGCCATACGTTTTGATGGTTCAGTGATCCGGAGATCGTCTTGGGCCGTGTTCATTAAATGACTGAGTGCATCGGAGACTTGAGAGAGTCTCGTGCATTAATGGCAGGTCGTGCCGAATACCTGCGAAGATCTTATGCCTTGATGGCTTGGAGATAGTGGCAGGTTATAGTGGAGTTGTCAGGTCCCTTAGAGGGTTAGGTGGAAATTGGATATTTGGCTAAGGCATGGGCTCGGCCTGCTGTGCTCGGCCTTCTGGTCTCGGCCTTCTGGTCTCGGCCTTCTGGTCTCGGCTCTCTGGTCTCGGCCTTCTGGTCTCGGCCTTCTGGTCTCGGCTCTCTGGTCTCGGCTCTCAGGTCTCGACCTTCTGGTTTCGGCCTTCTGGTCTCGGCCTTCTGGTCTCGGCTCTCTGGTCTCGGCCTTCTGGCCTCGGCTCTCTGGCCTCGGCTCTCTGTGCTCGGCCTTCTGTGCTCGGCCTGCTGTGCTCGGCTCGGCCTATGAGCTCGATCACTTGGACGAGCTCGAGAGCGGAAGAGCTCGATCACTTGGATGAGCTCGAGAGCGGAAGAGCCCGATCACTTGGATGAGCTCGAGAGCGGAAGAGCCCGATCACTTAGGATGAGCTCGAGAGCGGAAGAGCTCGATCACTTAGGATGAGCTCGAGAGCGGAAGAGCCCGATCACTTAGGATGAGCTCGAGCTTGCTGATGGATTTGGGTGCTATAATTACATTTGTGGGGTGGTCCATTTTTTCACCAACACTACCCCCCGACTTCCGAGTCCGTGCTGCTTTTTGGCTCGGGCGAAGGAAGTAGTTCAGTCATCGATCGTCCTGGTGCTGTGAGCGTTCTTACACCAAGGCGACTGAAGACGCTTTTTCTGCTCGGAGTCCGTTCTTTGGGGACGTCGGCAGAGAAGAGTCCAATAATAGGTAATGTAAAGACATTAAATAAATAGGTACCTTGTACCGTGTGCGTCCTGGCGCCGAGGCGACTGAAGACGCTTCTCTGCTCGGACTCCGTTCTTTGGGGACGTCGGCAGAGAAATTCAAGAATAGGATAGACAATGTAGAGACATTAATGCAGAAACATTAAGTAAATGGGTACCTCTCATGCAGTTGGAGTTAAAGTGCTTCAGGTCGACTCAGCGGCCTTCTTTGGGTTGTGGTCGACTCAGCAGGGTGCCCCCACTCAGATCGGGGCGTGTTGTCGTAGGAGGCGTCGAATGGCGTTGAAAGGCGTCGAATGGCGTCGAAGTGTCGTCGAATGGCGTCGAATGGCGTCGAAGTGTCGTCGAAGTGTCGTCGAATGGCGTCGAATGTCGTCGAATGGCGTCGAATGGCGTCGAAGTGTCGTCGAAGTGTCGTCGAATGTCGTCGAATGGCGTCGAATGGCGTCGAAGTGTCGTCGAAGTGTCGTCGAAGTGTCGTCGAATGGCGTCGAATGGCGTCGAAGTGTCGTCGAAGTGTCGTCGAATGGCGTCGAATGGCGTCCCTTCCTCTAGCGCCAACTGTTGCTGGAAATTGGACCCGGGGGCCGCCGTGAAGCCGGGGAAGGAGGAGCTCCGCTGCTGCAGGGGGCGGACGGCGGTGCGCCGGCTGGCTGCGTCCTCTGCTGCGGGGGGGGTGTGCAAGTCCTGCAAAGAAAATCGGTGGCCGGGCTCCCCGGCGCCGGCCCTCCGATGCCTAAGTCAGAGGGGGCAAGTATGTGGAGAGAGCAGGGAAGAGAGTATATGGAGAAGACAGCAAGAACATTTGGATAAGATAAAGAAGACGAAGAGGATGATGTCCTCAATTGCGTCTGTGCTTCCCCCGCGGGTTCAGTCCCGGGGATCTGTTTCAAGGTGACAAAAATCCTCCTATAAAAGGAAACCTGGGGGGAAAAGGGAGGGGGGACCAAAAACCAGAGGAAAAACCCGGAGCTGGAGAGAACCCTCTTAGACCGGGGGAAAAAGGAAGAAAACAGCACAGACACAATTGAACACGAGATTCTCTTTGTCTTCTCCACATACTCTCTCCCCTGCTCTCTCCACATACTTGCCCCCTCTGACTTAGGCATCGGAGGGCCGGCGCCGGGGAGCCCGGCCACCGGTTTTTTTTGCAGGACTTGCACACCCCCCTCGCAGCGGAGGACGCAGCCAGCCGGCGCACCGCCGTCCGCCCCCTGCAGCAGCGGAGCTCCTCCTTCCCCGGCTTCACGGCGGCCCCCGGGTCCAATTTCCAGCAACAAGATAGACAACCAAATTCATAGTAGTATTCAAACATCTACTGAAATAATCTTTAGTGAAGAACACAATGAGAAATTAGATAGAGATAGGAAAAACAAGGATATTGTAGAGCTTAGTGAAACTAAAGCTTATAATCATGGTCAAAGAAAAAAAATTGATACAAAGTTGAGAGATCTATTAGTAGAAAGAGGTCCAATTAGAGATTATGATTTTCATTTTTTTAGGGATGAAAATAATAGACATTTTTTACGATACATTACATTCATAAGTTATCTAATAGTGGAAAACATGATAGAAGATGGTTAGTATATTTGAAGAATTTGGATATGGTATATTATTTTTATTGTAAATTATTTGATTCAACGCTTAGCACGAGTCACTTAGTTAATGAAGTAACTACGAATTGAAAAAATCTAGGTATTAAGCTCAAGAGTCATGAAACAACTAATAAACATTAGCATTAATAAGTGGATTGATTTAGAAGTGAGATTGTTGAAAAACAAATCAATTGGTAAAATTCTTCAAGAATAAATAAACCAAGAGAAGGATCATTGGAAAAAAGTATTATTGAGAATTATTGCTGTCGTAAAAAATTTTGCAAAAAATAATTTAGCATTTCGAAAAAAGAATGAAAAGATTTACCAAAACTATAATGGAAATTTTCTAAATTTTATTAAAATGATTGCAGAATTTGATCCAATAATGCAAGAACATGTTCCACGCATTCAACATTATAAAATTCACAATCATTATTTAGGTCATAAGATTTAAAATGAATTGATTCAAATGTTAGCATATGAAATTAAAACTATAATAATTAAAAATATTAAAAAAGTAAAATACTTCTCTGTAATACTTGATTGCACTCTTGATGCAAGCCATCAAGAATAAATAATCTTAGTTTTAAGATGTGTAGATACTTCAACAAGTCCAGTAAAAGTAGAAGAATATTTTTTAAAATTTTTAGAAGAAGATGATACTACCGAGAAAGGTTAATAGAAAAACAAAATAGAAAAACTTATAAATATAATAGAAAAATATAAACTTGAGGTTAATGATATAAGAGGACAATGGTATGACAACGGGTCTAATATGAAAGAAAAACATCAAGGTGTATAAAGAAGATTATTGGATATAAATCTTAGAATGTTTTACACACCATGTGGATGTCAACTTGAATTTAATATTATGTAATACTGCTAACTCATATCCTAAGAATATATCTTTTTTTGGAGTGATACAACGAATTTATACCTTATTTTCTTTTTCTACAAAACTGTTACGGGGGAACTTAGCCACCATGCCCCACGTGACCGGCACGCGCGCCCAGGAAGACTACGGCAATCTCTCGACAACAACAGACTGTTCCTCTGAGGCACGCCGCGGCCCCCTGCTCCACTACTCCCTGCAACGGCCGTATCCGGCGCTGCCCCACGATCCCCTGTAACAGCCGTACAAAGCGGAGCTCCACTATGCCCTGCCATGGCTGTACCCAGCGCTGCCCCACGACGCCCTGTAACGGCCATGTCAGTGGCAGCCCCATCGTGCCACACGATGACGAATCCCCGGAAAAACCCCCCAGCCTGATATATATGAGGCTGGGGGGGAAGGGGGAGGGTAAGATATATCTTCCAGAGTATCATCTCACCTGCTACCTTCTCCTTCTCCTTCTCCTTCAATCTCCTCTAACTTGATCGTCGGAGGGCCCCCACTACCCCGGTGGTGGTGCGAGGCTTGCTTGCAGGTTTCACGGCGGAGGGCGGAGCGCAACCAAAGCAACTCAAAGGGAACCCCGTTCACACCGCTGTGCCAATCGTTCTCGGTTTGGACCACCAGCAACAGTTGGCGCTAGAAGGAGGGCCGGATCTCAGAGCGATCGAAATGGCACGGCGAGGTGGTCGTGGAGCTTCCAATGCTTCCGGTCGCGGGGCCCTCGGGCCACTGGCCGGGAGGCCGCTGCATCTCCAACACGCTCTCAGCAACACTCCACCGCCCCACCGCCCATTCAGATGGTCGAAGCCGCCCAATTCGACCAGCTAACCCAGCAGGTTCGCACCCTCGCGGAGGCGGTGCAGAATCTGCAGGGTGCGATGTCCCGGGCGCCGCAGCGGGCTCAGGAGCCGCTGCTGCCTGAGCGTTCGCCTGTCCTCCTCAACCCGCGCTCCTTCCTCTCCCATGGGGAGGAGCGCCGGCGCGAGGAGGATTCTCGAGCACGATCTATTCTGCTGGGACCTTCCCATCGGAGCTGCGCGGGGTACGAGAGGCGGGCCCGGGCGCGTTCCCAGACCCCCCCGTCCTCGAGGAACCCGCGCTCCAGTCGGTCCCCCACTCGCCGCTCCTTGTCTCCCACCCACCGGTCGCGCTCCCTGGACCGGCGGGTGGACGATCTCCACCGACAACTCCAGGTCCTGAAGGGCCATTCCAAAGATCCCTTCGCTGACTTAGAGATCTCCTCCCAGCCGGCACTTGCCTCGAGGATCCTGCGAACTCCGAATCCCCCGGGGTTCAAAATGCCGGCGATCGAGCCCTATGACGGGGCGGCAGACCCGCGGGATCACGTCGAGAGTTTCAGGACCCTTATGCTCCTCCACGGAGCATCAGATCCCCTTCTCTGCAAGGCCTTCCCGGCAACCCTCCGTGGCCCGGCGAGGGCGTGGTTCGCCGGGCTGGAGGCTGACTCAATCCGGTCTTTCGACCAGTTCACTCGCCTCTTCATCACTCATTTCGCCGTCAGTAGCCGGCGGCGACTGGTCTCCGACTCCCTCTTTGACGTCCGGCAAAACGAGGGAGAAAGCCTGCGGGATTATCTTACCCGCTTCAACAGGGCTACGCTGGAGGTCCGGAACCTGAGTCAGGAGGTAGCTCTTTCAGCCCTGAAGCGTGGCTTCCGGAAGGGCAGGCTCACCTTCTCCCTGGACAAACGCCTGCCACGGAGCTTCCCAGAGCTGTTGTCCCGGGCGAACCAGTACTGCCCACCGGAGCAAGGAGGCTGCCGAGATCCCTCCAAAGCTTGGAAAGAAAAGGCGGAAAGAGGCACGCCAGAGGAGGAGCCCGACGCCCCAGCGTCGGCGCAGAAGCCCGTCGCCGGCGAAGAACCACGGCGCCCCACGCCCTCGTTCTCCGCCCCGACGTTTCAACCGGTACACCCCTCTCCTGACTCCCCGGGCCCAGATCCTTATGGAGATCAAGGGGCGGGAGGACCTCCCGGCCCCGAGACAGATACGAAGGATCCCTGGAAAGAGGCCCTCCCGGGCGTACTGTGAGTACCACCGAGACCACGGCCACGACACAGAGGACTGCTTCCAGCTTCGGGACGAGATCGAGGCCCTTATCCGTCGGGGGCGTCTCGGTCGATATGTGAGCGACCGACGCCCCCCCGCAGACCCGCGTCCGGCCGACCCGGCTCCTCCGGAGCCTCGGGAGCAGAATCGACCCGTTGCGGGCGTGATCCACACTATCACTGGGGGCTGCTCTCGGCCCGTGAGGAACGCAGGGGGCTCGACGGAAGCGTCAGAGACGGCCGTCGTAAAGAGGCAGAGGGTCGGCAATGTAATCACCTTTTCTGATGAGGATGTAAAGGGGGTTCAGACTCCCCACGATGACGCCATGGTGATCTCCCTTACTATGGCAAACTATGATGTAAGGCGTGTTCTTGTGGATAGTGGAAGCTCAGCTGATATTTTGTTTTACGAGGCCTTCCAAAAGATGAGCTTGTCCAGACAGTTGTTGCACAAAATGTCCACCCCCCTCGTAGGATTCACCGGTGATGCTGTCCCGGCGGAAGGTGTCGTTGAGCTGCCTGTGACTGCGGGCGTCGCACCCGCAGAAGCCACGGTGCGACTCGGGTTCTTGGTCGTCCGTGTTCCCTCGGCCTACAACGCTATCCTCGGGCGACCCGGGCTGAACGCCCTTCGCGCGGTGGTCTCCACGTACCACTTGCTCATGCGGTTTCCCACGGCGGTCGGGATCGGAGAGGTCCGAGGTGACCAACCGACCGCACGGCAATGTTTTCTAGCAACCCTCAAAGGGAAGAAGCCCGTGGAAGCCCTAAGCGTCGAGTCCCTTGATGCCAGAGACGAGGTGGCCTTGCGGCAGGGGGAGCCGGCCGAGGGTGTGGTCGAAGTCCCCCTCGAGGAAGGCCGCCCCGACCGGGCGGTCCGGGTCGGCGCCAATCTCGATCCGGGAGCTCGGGCCCGGTTGATGGAATTCCTCCGAGCCAATACCGATGTATTTGCCTGGTCGGCGGCCGATGTACCTGGGATCGACCCGGAGGTCATTTCTCACGCCCTCAACGTCGACCCGACCCACCGACCAATAAAGCAGAAGAAGAGACACTGTGCCCCGGATCGGATCCGGGTGGTCGACCAGGAGGTAGACAAGCTCTTGGAGGCAGGATTCATAAGGGAGGTAAGCTACCCCGAGTGGCTGGCAAATGTTGTACTTGTCCGGAAGGCGAGCGGGAAGTGGAGGATGTGCGTCGACTATACCGACCTGAACAAGGCGTGCCCTAAGGATAGCTTTCCGCTTCCGCGAATAGACCAACTGGTCGACGCGACTTCCGGATATCAGCTGCTGTCTTTCATGGACGCCTTCTCCGGTTACAACCAGATAATGATGGCCCCACAGGACGAGGAGAAAACTGCCTTTATAACAGACCGGGGGCTGTACTGCTACAAGGTAATGCCCTTCGGTCTGAAGAATGCTGGTGCCATTTACCAGCGCCTCGTCAACAAAATCTTCAAAGAGCAAATCGGCCGGAACATGGAGGTGTACGTGGACGACATGCTGGTGAAGAGCCGCCATGCAGACCAGCACATCGCGGATTTGGAGGAGACTTTCACCACCTTGCGGAAGTTTCGCATGAAGCTGAACCCAGCGAAGTGCGCCTTCGGCGCTTCGGCCGGGAGGTTCCTCGGTTTCATTGTCAACCAGCGGGGTATCGAAGCCAACCCGGACAAAATCAAGGCCATCCAAGGTATGTCCCCTCCGACCAAAGTAAAGGAGGTTCAGGAGCTCGCTGGAAGGGTCGCCGCGCTTGGACGATTTGTGGCAAAATCGGCCGAACGCTGCCAACCATTCTTCAAGGTGTTAAAACGCCCGAAAGACTTTCTCTGGACGGCCGAATGTCAAGCAGCATTCGACCAGCTCAAGGAATACCTGGCGTCTCCTCCCCTACTGTCCAAGCCGCAAGAAGGGGAGATGCTCTACCTCTATCTGGCGGTCTCCCCAACCGCGGTCAGTGCGGTGCTGGTTCGGGAAGAGGCAAAGCTCCAGAAGCCCGTGTACTACATCAGCCGGGTCCTACGGGATGCCGAGACGCGGTATACGAAGGCTGAGAAGATCGCCTTCGCGCTGCTGACCGCGACCAGGAGACTTCGCCCCTATTTCTAGGCCCATTCTGTCACCCTCTTAACTGATCAACCACTACGACAGATCCTCAGCAACCCCGGGAATGCGGGACGGCTGGTGAAGTGGGCAATAGAACTCGGTGAGTTCGACATCCGCTACCAGCCTCGACCCGCCATCAAGGCCCAGGTGCTCGCGGATTTCCTCGCTGAGTGCACGGTGCAGGAGGCGGAACCTAGACCGCCGGAAACGCCCAGCCTCGACCTCCCGACCTGGACGCTTCACATCGATGGGTCGTCGAACCTCGAGGGTGGAGGAGCCGGGCTGGTCCTTACCAGTCCTGATGAAGTGATAGCCGAGTATGCCTTGAGATTTGGATTTCCAGTGACCAACAACGAGGCGGAGTACGAGGCCCTAGTCACGGGACTCAAACTCACCAGGGAGCTCGACATCCGGCGTTTGAAGGTCTTCACCGACTCCCAGCTGGTGGTCGGGCAGGTCCGTGGGGAGTTCGAGTGTCACGACCCCCGCCCCGTTCCCGGCGGGCCGCCGCGACGGTCCTAGGGTGCGGGTAGGCATAAGGCCACCAGCCACCGCGTAGAACCCTACTACCTATCAATCATCAATAAATCTTGAAAAATTTGGTATGATGCATGCACAAAATGATCACTTTTTTCCTATAGTGACCTGTCAGGATTATCTCAATACATACAACACACTACCTGTCAGAGCAGCAATCACATAATCCGTCACATAATGAACCTGGACAATATATATCAATACATTATCTCAGGCATATAACTCATATGTATAAAAATCTGGTTCCCATTCCATCCATGGTCAAATCCATATCCACAACAGGATCTATGACTGTAACTATATACTATATACAACAGAAGGTTTATAATACACCAAAAGGGTATAAACCTCTATCTACATTATACTATACTATACTATGGAGCGGCACAGCTAGCAGGCAATCTCTAACCCTGCTCTTCTCTATACAATACCTGCCCTGCAATCAAAAACACCAAACTGGGGAGTGAGTATATAAATACTCAGTGAGTGGAGTAGAGAGTACTATGCACATGAGACAAGATATAATCATGGCTCGAGGTAAAATCTCAAGATCAATAACAAGATGAATATGAACTCAACATAAAGAATATGGAGTAAATCATCAATATCACCACAATCAATATCAACTCATCTGAAGCATATATGGAATAATCAAGTAAACATATATGCTACTCATGAATATGCTCAACAGATCATAATGCTGGAACATACAAATCAGGTGTCAATATGCTGGAATCATCACTAGACAGCTATCGGGAGGTGGGTTTTACGCCCCAGGCGAACCAGCAACAACTCCCTACTGTCACATACATATGCAGGATAAGACACCATATCGATAATGTAAATGCTAGACAGCTGTCGGGAGGTGGGTTTTACGCCCCAGGCGAACCAGCAACAACTCCCTACTGTCACATGCATATGCAGGATAAGACACCACACTAATCATGTAAATGCTGGCCAGTATCCAGAACAGAAATCCATCTCACATCTACATACTAAACGGCACCTCGCGGGAATTCTACATCCGCGGAAAGCCATACTGCACCTCGCGGGGTCTTACTATGCCCGGCGGCAAGCAGAATATAAGTCGTAGGACCGGCCGATCCTACGCCTAGGGCCGTGTCCCCCCCTAGGAAGGGACTGGGCTCCGCCCACCCAGAAGGCTACTATGTGCACAAAGGCCGATGTTCAACCCCATCGACTATAGGTGTCCTGCAGATACTGCCAAGCCATGCATAAATGCCATAATGCACCCTCCCAATACTCTACTAAAAAGGAGTATAATCAAGATTACCACTCACTCGATCATGACCCAATCATAAACTAACATCAGGGTTAGGAGTGAGGGTCAAGGAAGTGCAATACAACTCAATATACCACTAAAAAGGCTCTACAAATCTTTGAAATGGAGGAAATGAAATCAATTTACAAAAGAAGTTATTTCACAATTTGGAACCAATTTAATTACTCATAAAAGAGTATAATCAAGCTACGACTCACAAGTCTTTAAAATAGAGGAAATGAAATCAATTTACAAAAGAAATCATTTCACAATTCGGAATCAATTTGATTACTCATCAACCCCTCGTAATTCCTCTCAATGTTCCCTCAAATGCATGTACAGAATAATCAAGCATGGAGAATCAAGATTATAGAGGAATCTACTACAATATCAATCAATATGCTCAAGTGGAATCAATTCACACTTGGCGACATTCATGAAAATGAATTAAGGATGCTCATGGTGCAAAGTACATGACTCCCACTCACCTGCCAATCCGGCACGGCCTCGATACGCCTCTAGAATTCTACAGCAGGCAGTGGGAAACTTCTTCCTCTCGTTCCCTAGCTTCTTGCCCAACTGTGACATGCATTTACCATACATTTAGTCTTGTATCAAGGTCATAATCTACGTGCCAATTATAATATAGGGAACTTTAATTGATTCAACTCCCCCGTTCCCTAAATCTTTTTTTTTCTTTCTCTTTTTCTTTTTCTATTAATTAACTCATCATTTATGTGTATTAGGGACTCCCTTGCATGAGTACAAGGTCCCTTTTAGCTTGATCTAGGCTTAATACCCTATTATAGCATGAAATCCCCTATTTTCCACCCGGATGAACAGTAATCCGGACCGACAGCCGGTTACTTCATCCCAGGTTTGATCCACTTTCAGGACTCCAAATTTGATAAAATTTTTACCTAACATTCTACACTCATAGCGGATTCTAAAGAGGTAACATGCATTGCTATCGGAGGTCGTTTGACCCCCTAAATAATTCGCCGAAGTTGGGACTTCGACACAGTTTTTCCGTAGTGCCGGAAAAATTTGTCAAAATCCGATTCTTCTTCTTTTAACCGCCTCTACAACCCTTATCCGACCCCTCTAGACTATATTCACCCTTTGTATAGCCTAATGTCATCAAAAGACTAGATAGGGATGGATATTTACCTTTTTCTTTTTGGAAAATCGAGGTCCTTGCGTAGAGGGGAAGGAGATCTACACTTTTTCCTTCAGCTGGCAGCGCAACCGGAGCTTCCTTGCACCTCGAATCCCCTCCTTCTTTCTTCTTCTTCTTCTTCTTTTTCTTCTTCTCCTCTTTTTCCCTCTCTCTGTGTTTCCACGCCTGAGACCTCCTCTCCCTCTCTGTCTCAATTCCCTCTTCTCAGCCAACCCACCGCCAGACAACCCCCATTTAAGTCAAATCAAACTCTGAAAATTCCCATTTTGCCCTTGCCACTTCAACGGATCTACAGTTATGCCATTAACTTTTGATTCCTTCCCATTTTACCCCTTATATCAATTTTAAAGGACTATTCTATCCCTTTTTATATAAAAAAAAAAATTTGGGGTTATTACATCGAGGCCCGGAGCCCGACCATGCAGAACTACGTCCGGAAGGTGCAAGCACTCATTCCCGATCTCGGCAGTGTCGACATCCAGCAGGTCCCCAGAAGCGAAAATGCTAGGGCCGACAGGTTGTCCCGCTTGGTGAGCGCAGAGGCGCACAACTTGTCGAGGGCAATCTACCTGGAGACCCTGGAGGCCCCGAGCATCGGCGAGGCTGGAGCGGTGATGGCGATTGATCCGGAGCCGTCTTGGATGGACCCGCTCGTCGCCTACCTCGCCGAAGGGATCCTCCCTGAAGACGAAGATCAAGCTCGGCGACTTGTCAAGAAGTCCGCCCACTACGTACTCTATGAAGGGAGGCTGTATCGGACCTCGTTTACCGCCCCCCTCTTAAGGTGCCTCCCCCCCTCGGAGGCGGCCTACGTCCTCGGCGAAGTCCACGAGGGCGTTTGCGGATCGCACTTGGGGGCTAGGTCCTTGGCGCACAAGATCATGAGGCAAGGCTATTATTGGCCTATCTTGTTGGAGGAGTCAAAGGATCATGTACGGAAATGCGACGCCTGCCAGCGCCACGCCAACGTCCAGAGAGTCCCTTCTGTCCCCTTAGCACCAATCACCGCACCCTGGCCCTTCGCACAGTGGGGAATGGATATCCTCGGACCATTCCCCGTCGCTTCAGCCCAGCGGAAATTCTTGATCGTTGCAATCGACTACTTCACCAAGTGGGTGGAGGCAGAGCTGCTGGCCACTATCACGGAGGCGCAAGTCCGGAAGTTCGTGAAGAAAAACATCATTGTCCGATTTGGGGTACCCCGAGTCCTCATCTCGGATAATGGTCGACAGTTCGACAACAAGCATTTCCGTGATTTCTGCGAGGAGTTCGGGATCGAGCATCAGTTCACATCTGTGTCGCATCCCCAAACCAACGGTGAGGCCGAGGTCACAAATCGGACAATCCTCCAAGGAATTAAGGCGCGAATCGGTCGAACGGGGCAAGCTTGGGTCGAAGAACTCGAGAATGTCCTTTGGGCGTATCGGACCACGCATCGGACCCCTACCGGGGAGACACCTTTCAGCCTAATCTATGGCACGGAAGCGGTTGTTCCCGTGGAGCTCGGACTCCCCTCGCCCCGGGTGGCCGCGCACCGACCCGAGGCCAATTCGGAGCAACTCCGAGGGAACCTGGACCTCTTGGAAGAAGCAAGAGAAATGGCGCAGGTTCGGATGGCGATGTATCAGCGGAGGGTGGCCCGATATTATAACTCCAAGGTCCGACCGAAACTTTTCAGAATCGGAGATCTGGTGCTAAGGCGAGCCAAAGCATCTCAACCCGCGGAAGGTGGGAAGCTGGCGCGAAATTGGGAAGGCCCGTATAGGGTTCGCTGGGTAAACCGACCTGGCTCCTACCAGTTGGAGGCCCTAGATGGTCGAGAAATTCCGAGGAGCTGGAATTCCGCTAACCTGCGGGCGTATTACCAGTAGAACGACAAAGCCAGGAAGACAGTTCGAAAAATGTACAATTCTTTTCATTTCAATAATTCCTGGTTACAACGGTGTGTTCGTGTGATTACAAAGAATTCCCAGAGGAGGAATTGGGGAGTAAAGAAAACAAGGAAGAGGTGGAGACTCCGTAGAGTTGAAGATCCGGGATCCCGAACTCTCCACCCGAAGCAGCTGCAATCCCACCGGGCGTGGGTGCTTCTCCCCGGAGGCGTCATCGACGCCTCACGCAAAGGACGAAGAGCCGGCGCGGACGAAGAAGAAGTGGACGAAGGAGGAGTTCACACTGCTCCTAGAGGAACGCCACCTCCAAAGGATATTCCGGCCCTCCCCAAGAGAAGGGGAGGGAAGGAATACAAGGGAGGAGAGCGCGAGGAGGCGCGATCCCGGATGAAGCGTCTGGCGCAGAGCTCAATCGGGAGGCGGGGCTGAAAGGAGGGGGGATGTGATCCCGAATGAAACGCCTAGAGCGGAGTTCCGCCGGGGAGAACCTCCTTGTTGATCCCAGATGAAACGGCTAGTTGGCGGAAGTCGCGAGGGGCGCGCCTCCCGTTCCTCCGGCAGGGGTTTCCCAGCCACACGCCGGAGAGGAGGTCCACGATCCATGGCAACCTGAATAGCTCCGGCTTGGGAGGCTCCACCGCACCTGCACTTATATTTATAGCCAAACTGTGGCCCCCCGGTCGTTCCGATGCGGGTGGCTCCAATAAAGGCGGGCGCACCGAATCCGGAGCCGTTCCAGCTCTCGAGGCGTATCCTCCCGCGATCTCCTAAGCGTCGTTCTCCTTAATTGCATTCTTCATGCAGGACACTCCGGGCGGTGTGTATCCCACGGCCCACGTATCTCCGCTCGCGCCCAGGCCGCATCCGCCTCGAAGAGCGCGCGTATCGCGGCCGCTTAACTGACACTCCTTGCAAGCAGCAACTGGCGATCCGATTTCCCAGGTAACGCCTCAATTAGCATTTAATACCCTTCTGGTGTTCTCCAGGCGACGCTTGGAGAATAGGAGAAACACGATCGTAGCTGGCCACGGAGAAATCCCGTCGAGCGGCAAGCGACAGGCGCGTGGCCAACGAGCGGAATTTTCCGAGGCTCGGCCCTCGGATGCCAGGCTAACCCGATGATCATCCCGGGAGCAGACTAGCTTGAAGCCCCGACCGGTCGCCTCGGCTTGCGCCAGCCTTGGCCGACCAACGAGCGGAATTCCCCGAGGCTCGGCCCTCGGATGCCAGGCTAACCCGATGATCATCCCGGGAGCAGACTAGCCTGAAGCCCCGACCGGTCGCCTCGGCTTGCGCCAGCCTTGGCCGACCAACGAGCGGAATTTCCCGAGGCTCGGCCCTCGGATGCCAGGCTAACCCGATGATCATCCCGGGAGCAGACTAGCCTGAAGCCCCGACCGGTCGCCTCGGCTTGCGCCAGCCTTGGCCGACCAACGAGCGGAATTCCCCGAGGCTCGGCCCTCGGATGTCAGGCTAACCCGATGATCATCTCGGGAGCAGACTAGCCTGAAGCCCCGACCGGTCGCCTCGGCTTGCGCCAGCCTTGGCCGACCAACGAGCGGAATTCCCCGAGGCTCGGTCCTCGGATGCCAGGCTAACCCGATGATCATCCCGGGAGCAGACTAGCCTGAAGCCCCGACCGGTCGCCTCGGCTTGCGCCAGCCTTGGCCGACCAACGAGCGGAATTCTCCGAGGCTCGGTCCTCGGATGCCAGGCTAACTCGATGATCATCCCGGGAGCAGACTAGCCTGAAGCCCCGACCGGTCGCCTCGGCTTGCGCCAGCCTTGGCCGACCAACGAGCGGAATTCCCCGAGGCTCGGCCGTCGGATGCCAGGCTAACCCGATGATCATCTCGGGAGCAGACTAGCCTGAAGCCCCGACCGGTCGCCTCGGCTTGCGCCAGCCTTGGCCGACCAACGAGCGGAATTCCCCGAGGCTCGGCCCTCGGATGCCAGGCTAACCCGATGATCATCCCGGGAGCAGACTAGCCTGAAGCCCCGACCGGTCGCCTCGGCTTGCGCCAGCCTTGGCCGACCAATGAGCGGAATTTCCTGAGGCCTAACCCTCGGATGCCTGGCCTAGCGCCGGAAGAATTTCCTGAGGCCTAACCCTCGGATGCCTGGCCTAGCGCCGGAAGAATTTCCTGAGGCCTAACCCTCGGATGCCTGGCCTAGCGCCGGAAGAATTTCCTGAGGCCTAACCGTCGGATGCCTGGCCTAGCGCCGGAAGAATTTTCTGAGGCCTAACCCTCGGATGCCTGGCCTAGCGCCGAAAGGATTTCCTGAGGCCTAACCCTCGGATGCCTGGCCTAGTGCCGGAGGAACTTCAAGAGTCAGGAGTCGGCGAGACGCTACCAAGAGTTAAAAAGAGGAAGGACGAAACTGAAATGAGGAAACACTTTGTTTGCATTAACTTTCGTTGCATCAGGGCCGAGACCCATACAACATGACAAAACACCAACATACAAAGAAAAGAACAAAGAAAAATACAGAGGGTCTGCTTGGAGGAACCCCTGGGTCGGGAACGGCGAGCACACCCGCAAGGGGTAGGGAGACAGTTGGAGAATCAGCAGGCAATGGAATCGAAGGGGAGTCGAGGAGGGAGACCCCACTCAGGTCAATTTCGGGGTATCTAGCGGACACCCTCGCCAGGCCTTCATCGAAGCCTAAGACAAAAGAGTCGGACCCCGCGTCCGACATGTCACGGATGAACTCGGCGGACTGACGATAGGCCTGTACCGCCTGACGCCCGATTTCCGCGCTCTTCTCGGCCAGCGCCGCCTCCGCTCGCTCCGTAATCTGAGCTTTCGCCTCCATGACCTTCGCCACAATCCGGTCGTCCGCCTCGGAGGAGACCCTCAGCAGATCGGCCTGAGCCTCCATGTGCTTCGCCTCGGCAGCAACGCGAGCAGCCTCAGCCTCCTCCAGGCACGAATGAAGCTCCTGGTTGCTCGCGCGGGACTCCTCTAAGGCCGATTCCAATTCGGCCAGCTTGGCTTCAAGAGATCGGGCTCGGTTGCGGGCGTTGTCGGCTGACTGCTGGGCCTTCTCCCACCTCTCCCGGAAGTCGGCAGCCTTCCGGGACTGCTCTTCGGCCCGCTCCTCCGCCTTCCTGATCTCGCCTTCGAGACCCGAGGCAACCTTGAGTTGCTCCTGAGTCTCCAACAGTTGCCTCTCGAGGGCGGCGAAGCCGAGTACCCGCTCTTCGGCCACCTGGAGCCTCGTCTCGAGGTCCCTGGTCGTCCTCCCCGCCGCAGCCTGGCCTCCCTCCTCTACAGCTTTCAGTCGGCTCTCGGCCCTCGCCAGAAGCCTCGCCTGTTCCTCGTGGCTCTCCTCCAGACGGATCATGTACTGGGCGAGCTAAGAGATAGGAAAAATGAAGGCGTTAGGCGGGGATCAATAGAGCCTATAAATGACGAAAGCGGCCAGAAGAACACTCACCGACATGAGACAGACGCAGCTGGCAGCCCCGACGTCAGGGATCCCCATCTGCCGGACCCGCCTACGGTCACTCTCCAGCAGCACCGTCTCGATGAGGTTTCGGGCGCCGGCGAAAGTGAAGGCTGACCCCGACTTCGCCCCGGAGCCGGACGGTGGTTCTGCGGCCTTACCCTTACCCATTGCTTGGGGGAGAGTCGTGCTGACCGTGCTCGGGGCGGGGGCCGCTCCAGAAATCGACAGGGTCCCGCTCGGCCGGGGCCTCGGCGCGCTCCTTCTCGTATCATCCGAAGCCGACCGAGTCGAAGGCCGGGCTGGGGACCGATCGCGTCCGACCCGGCCGTCTCGGGCGCGCCCGGGTGACGCCTCCGGAAAAGCGATAGTCTCATCACCGGAGGGCTGATACGGCGTCAACTGTCGGTCCAAGCCCGCGGCGTCCCCCTGACCGGTGGGTCCGGACCCGTCTGTCGGCGTCGGAGTCGCCTGCTGGCGGGACTTCTTCGCCGGTGGGACCCCGCTCGGAGGAGTCCGTTTCTTCCTCCGGACCGCTTCCAGTAGGGACGCCCTACTGACAGCCGTCGCCTTGTCCGACCGCATGACGTCGTCGATTTCTGCAAAAAGGACGAGATGGTCGGAGACTGAGAAACTGATGGAAAGAAGAAACGAAAGAGGAGAAAAGAGCTAAAAAAGAAGTGGTGGCGGGCTCACGGTCGGCGGGGACCAAGCTCAGACCGACGTTCACCAAGGCATCCTCGGAAATAAGGCGGGCCACCGGGGGAAGCCGGCCCTCGGCAACCAGCCCCCTCAAGACGGCAACGCCATCGGACTCCTCCCTCGACAACCTCGATAAGCCGATCGGGGACTTCATCGGCGTCTCCCAGGTTGCCCCGATTCCCCAAGAGGGATCTACGTCAATGAAAAAGAAACGCTCCTTCCAGCCGTGAATGGAGGAAGGAGCATCCTTGACGAGGCCGCACCCTCGCCGCGCCGCAAAGCACCACCACCCTCTGTCCCGGGGGTGGCCGTTCAGGCCGTAGCATTCCCAAAAGACATTCAGGGTGGCGGGAACCTCATGCATGCGGCAGAGAACCTGGAAGGCCGTCAGGGTGCGCTATGAGTTCGGCACCAGTTGCGTCGGCGCCACTCTTAAACCCCGAAGCACCTGCACGACTAAGTCCGAGGGGGGAAAGCGGAACCCAGCCCGAAGGATGTCCTCATTGATGGCGACCTTTCCTGGAGGAGGATGGGACATCCTCTCCTCAGGCCCCGGGAGCGTAATGTTGCAGGCTTCGGGAAGGTGGTACCGGGCCACGAACCTATCTAGGTCTTCAGGGACCAGCTCCGACTGAATGCGGTCCGCCCTTACTTCGTCCATCCCTAATGGCCAGTGAACCTACGGTCAGGACGGGGTCAAGAGGGGGGAAGGCACCGGAACGACTAGAGTACACTAACACGAAAGGAGAAAGTACGGAGAGCCCTAAATTGAAGAGTGGGGCAACTCACCGGAAAGGAAGGAAGAACGGCTCCGAGAGCGTCAAAGGAGGAGCGAACGAACAGTTCGGCGGCAACGGCAGCGGCACAAGGGAGAAACTTGAAGATGCCTGTGAAGAGAAAGGCGGACGGGGGAGGGCCCCGGTTAAATAGGCGGAAAGGCGGGTGACGCCTCGGTGACGCCAGAGGATGCCTGGCTGCCGAAAGTTTGTTCGCGCCCCAAAGGCGAATCGACGCCATTAAGGAAGGATGTCCGCCGAAATCCGCAGACCGCCAGATCAGCGACAACTGCCATACGCCATAAAGAAGGCGGAAAGCTCGGAGCGCGCGCGCCTTTCCGAGGGATGGCGGCAATCTCGAAGCATCACTCCCTTCACCCGTTCCCCTCCTGGTTCCAGGCTCGGGAGTGGGGGGCTACTGTTACGGGGGAACTTAGCCACCATGCCCCACGTGACCGGCACGCGCGCCCAGGAAGACTACGGCTGCCCCTTGATCCAGCAATCCGACCTCGAGTCGGATATCTTCAGCTCCGCAGCCCGACCCCGAGTCGACTGCCCCTTGATCCAGCAATCCGACCTCGGGTCGGATATCTTCAGCTCCGCAGCCCGACCCCGAGTCGGCTGCCCCTTGATTCAGCAATCCGACCTCGGGTCGGATATCTTCAGCTCCGCAGCCCGACCCCGAGTCGGCTGCCCCTTGATCCAGCAATCCGACCTCGGGTCGGATATCTTCGGCTCCGCAGCCCGACCCCGAGTCGGCTGCCCCTTGATCCAGCAATCCGACCCCGAGTCGGCAATCTCTCGACAACAACAGACTGTTCCTCTGAGGCACGCCGCGGCCCCCTGCTCCACTACTCCCTGCAACGGCCGTATCCGGTGCTGCCCCACGATCCCCTGTAACAGCCGTACAAAGCGGAGCTCCACTATGCCCTGCCATGGCTGTACCCAGTGCTGCCCCACGACGCCCTGTAACGGCCATGTCAGTGGCAGCCCCATCGTGCCACACGATGACGAATCCCCGGAAAAACCCCCCAGCCTGATATATATGAGGCTGGGGGGGAAGGGGGAGGGTAAGATATATCTTCCAGAGTATCATCTCACCTGCTACATTCTCCTTCTCCTTCTCCTTCAATCTCCTCTGACTTGATCGTCGGAGGGCCCCCACTACCCCGGTGGTGGTGCGAGGCTTGCTTGCAGGTTTCACGGCGGAGGGCGGAGCGCAACCAAAGCAACTCAAAGGGAACCCCGTTCACACCGCTGTGCCAATCGTTCTCGGTTTGGACCACCAGCAACAAAAACGATGAAAAAATTTACAAAATAATGTATCCACATTGACTCTTAAATTCTTGTTACAGACACGTTGAAAAAGTCGTATTGAAAGTGTCAAAGCAATTAAATACCAAACTCCTAAAATAAGAGATGCCTTAGTTCAATTAGCGAAAACTAGTAAAGATTTTAAAATAAAGAGTGAAGCCACATGCTTAGCTACATATGAGATTGAGAATTTTGAATTCTTATTGAGCATGAATATTTAGTATGATATATTATTTGCTATTAACTCAGTTAGTAAGAACTTACAATCTGAAGACATGCATATTGATGTTACTATAAATCAATTAAAAAGTCTTCTTTCTTATTTGAAATGTTATAGAAATGGATTCATGACTGCTTTGATTTTATCTAAAGAAATTGTAAATAAATAAAAATAAAGCCTACATTTCGTGAAAAACGTATAATCCGAAAAAAAATAATTTATCTATAAATAGTGATGATGAGGCAGCAGGATCGGCTGAAGAATTTTTTAAAATTGATTATTTTTTTATATAGTAGATCAAACTATTCTTTAATTCAAAATAGATTTGAACAATTCACTATATATGAAAATATTTTTGTTTTTTGTTTAATTTTAGAAAGTTAAAATCTTTGAATAAAGAGGATTTAAAAAGATATTATTTTAATTTTGGAAACTTTTTAAATTATGGTGAATATTCTGATATTGATGATCTTGATCTATTTTCAGAGTTAAAAGTTTTAAAAGAAATTTTACAAATAGAAACTAGTACCCCTATTGATACTTTAAGTTTTATAAAAAAAATAGATTCTTTTCCAAATGCATGCATTGCTTACAGTATATTATTGACAATACCTGTAATAGTTGCTTCTGCTGAAATAAGTTTTTCAAAATTAAAATTGATAAAATTTTATTTGCAGTCAACTATGTTAGAAAAAAATTAAATTAATTAGCTATATTATCGATTGAAAACAGTATTTTATTGATTCTTGAGTACAAAAGTTTGATTAGTAATTTTGAATCTCAAAAGGCTAGACAAATTATTTTTAAATAAATTTTAAAGTATTTTACTCTTATTAAAAGTTTTTCATCATTTTTCAAAAAAAAAAACTCCTTTAGTGAGTTCCCTTTTATCTCTAAATGCATTGGGCTGCCCCATTTTCCCCACTCCCACCGTTCCCTTCACAAGCACCACTATTCTCCTAGATGACCCCGTTGCTGATTGTATTTGATCTTCAACACCCCCTCTATCATCTAGAAGTCTTCTTTTTTTCGCTAAAACTCTAGCTAGAAGTCTTCTTGACCCATGAGTCTTACATCAACTTCTTCGACGATATTGCCTTCCCTTTTCCTGGCGGCTTCTCTTTCTACGCGTAAAACCCATCCAACCCGAGGTACTTTTAAATTATTATTATTTTTTCCTTGCGTCATTGAAATGCAAAGCACATGACATAACCTACCAAAAAGAGCACGTGAAATAAAGCTAATCACTTAAGAAGACAAAATCACTTCCGGCCAAATTTGAATTAATCGACCAATTGTACGATGACCAAACGAGAAGCGTCACTGTCCATGAAAAGTTGAGGGAGACGTTTGTCGCCTTGCCAACGAATCGATACGGTAAGAAACACGCTGCGGGGCTCCCCTACAAAATTATCTCAAAATATCTGAAAGTGGACTAGATCCCACCATCCGAGCCGCCATCTCTTTTTTTTTTTTTGTCTTTTTTGAGAAAGAAGAACAATATCATCCGCGTAGCAGTTTTCACGGAACCCTCCTTCGACCAGAGAATGTTCGATATAGGCCGTAAGTTTCCGCATACCCTTTCCGATCCGTAGATTCTCTCCATTGAGTTCTTCACCCACGTGTGAGTACGTCTCCCAGCGCCACCTCAGTTTCAATGAATCAGCAGCGCTTTCACCGAAAACATCCAAGCGTGGAACATCCGGTCCCCAAATTTAATCGACATCCGCGCATTTCGAATCTGGACCAGCAGCCACCATCTCTTTTTCATTCGCGCTGACCACCGTTGGATCACCTATTGCATAGCTCTCAAAGCGCTGTGTACACCATCATTCATCTGCCTGCATGGATGTCAAATCGAGCAGTGGTCGATCCATCTGTGGATGGACGCGAACAAAATCTGTTTATTTTCATAAAAAACTATTTTTCAGTTTTTTTGTCGAATTTAACAAAAAATATCATCCGCATAGCAGTTTTCACGGGGCCCTCCTTCCACCAGAAAATGTTCGATGCAGGCCGCAAGTTTTCGCGTACCCTTTCCGATCCGTAGATTCTCTCCATTGAGTCCTTCACCCACGTGTGAGTACGTCCCCCAGCGCCACCTCAGTTTCAGCGGATCAGTAGCGCTTTCACCGAAAACATCCAAGCGTGGGACATTCGGTCCCCAAATTTAATCGACATCCACGTATTTCGAATCTGGACCAGTAGCCACCATCTCTTTTTTATTCATGCTTACCACCGTTGGATCACCTATTGCACAGCTCTCAAAGCGCTGCGTACACCGTCATTCATCCGCCTGCGTGGATGTCAAATCGAGCAGTGGTCGATCCATCTGTGGATGGATGCGAACAAAATCTGTTTATTTTCATAAAAAACTATTTTTCAGTTTTTTGTCGAATCTAACAAAAAATAATAAATTCTTAAAACTAAATTATTTTAGATTTTATGAAATTGTTTTAGTGAAACTTGACAATCTAAGCAGGTTTCTTACACTAGCTGGTTGGAGAATCGTGGTGGATACAAATTGATCATCCCCTAGAATTATTTTTCTTAAAACATCATATGGTTCTTATAATATCATAACAGCTGCTACGTTTTAAAAACTATGAATGCCAACTCCATAATGGAGGCTTTGTTTTGTCGAGTAAAAAAAGTTTTCTATTTTCATTCAGAATTTGAAGAAAAGCCGCAATCCTAGTCAATTCAAAGCCACGGAAAGGGGTCAGTTGGTACATCACTTGCGGGGTTACATGAAACCAGGGAGCCCCGCTGCTTATCGTTTGCGCGTCCTTTGAGCCCATATTATTGAATTCTTGTTTTTTTTTACAAATTTTTTAAGCTGATGCCAGATAATTTTGTCATTATTGTTGCAGAAGACCATCCTAATAATGATAGCATAGCACATGTGATGTAATACAACACGACACGTGAGAGATGAGTTAAGCGATGAGAAGGATCAAGTAAGGAGTGCAAGGACCGTGAGAGCCTTACAGAGTGCCAAGATGATCAAGTAAAAGGTTTCTGATGTGTCATTGATCTTGTTTTAAATGCAAAACCATCCTTTCCATGGGTTTCAGGGCTAATTATACAATGTAGAAATTCCGAACCCTCTTCTCTTTCTTTGATTATGGAACGTTACCCCCACAAAGCCCTCCTCGGAGAGGATTAGGATATTTATTTTAACCAATACGTCAGGGGGCTCCATCCTTCGAACCTCCGGTATTCTCAAACGGCGAAACCATTTAATAATATTGTACTTATATATTTATGTGCTCAAGTAGGGCAAGGATATCCCAACCCTTCCCAATTAACAAATGGCACGAGCCCTGTGCTGTATCGTACTTAAAGACTTATTTGTGATGAACCATGGGTTGTTCATGTCCATCACAAGTATAGAATTTTGTATTAATAGTTTAATACTAAGAATCATTTGATTCATAATAAATGCCAAAAACAGGAGGAATCCATTCATCGGCCCCTTATTTACGGGCATTCCCATCCACCTTAACAACAGAGCATTGCATATATTACCTCTCTAAATCCAAATTACAGGTGGCCAAAACAATCCAAACCGATTCAAATCCCAAAATATCATTAACTATCCGTAATTAGCCGATCTCGGATTACGATACCCTCGCCAAACATTCCCCCGACACACGGTCGGTGCCATCTCCTGTGAGGTGTCATCCACGGGGGCCCATCGGTTATTCCCATGGGACCCAGATAAAACCAGTGGTCCTATCCACGCGTACCATCCCTCACGCCATTCCAGTGCCAGCTGGGACACCTCTGTATTCCAATCTTCAACTCATGCGCTCCCCCCAAATTCCTATCCCGGTCCCTATTCCCTATTCCCCCGGTTTAGTAAAATTCCACCGCTCTCCAACTTTTTATACTCAATTAAATTAATTAATTATGACCCCTGAGAACTATATATATTCCTACTCCCCGTGCCTGTTTCCCGTAGAAATTCCAATGCTTCAACATTCGGAGCTAGAAGTTGCTTTCGTTTTATTTATTTATTTTATTTTTTGCCAAGAAAAGGGTGAGATGATGATAGGTTTGTGTAAGAGCGTACATACCTTGCTAGGGATTCCGGATCCTGAGGAAGGCCGGAAGACGCCGGTGGCTCCGCCGCCGCCGCCATTGTCGCGGTGCCGGAGTATTTCATCGCGCGACGGCGAGGGACTGAGGATCCTCGCCGGGGAGACGTCGAAGCCGGCGAACGTGGTGGAGAAGACGGGCCCAGGAAGACAGCCGGAGAAGCCCGATCCCGGCGCCCGGGGCCTCCACGAGTGCTGCTACAACGACGGCCTCGCGCTCTGCACCGAGAGTCTCGGGTCCGAGAGCTGCTGGGACGGCAGCGTGGTGGCGGGGGAAGTGGAGGTGGCGGTGGAGCTAGAGGAGAGCTCTTCGAGCGCCGGTGAGGCGGAGGCGGGCCGGAGATCGAGGAGGGGGAGATCCGGGGGGCGGAGGGAGGAGAGGGTGTTCCCGCCGCCGCTGAGTTGGCTGGCGGGGAATGGGGGTCGGCGGAGCAAATATCTGGCGCCGGAGAGGAAAGACGGACGGCTGGTGATCAAGTTGAAGACCGTCGATCGGCCGGAGATCTTCTCCGCGACGCGCGAGAACGGGCGGCTCTTATTGCACCTGATCGAACCCGGGACGGAGGAGGAGAAGGAAGAGGAAGTGGAGGAGGAGGCGGAGGCGGCGCCATCGGCGGAGGAGGAGGAGGAGGAGGGAGAGAGGGTGGAGAGGTGGGAGTGGAGGAGGGGGGAAATAGAGGGGGTGCGGCGGTGCCAAGAGTCGGTGAGCGATTACGAGGTGGTGCCGCCGTGGTGGAATCACCGGTTCATGACGACGGCGTGAAGTCCGAGGCTCGCGGTCTGGTCACCTCCTTTTTGCCAGGCTGGAGGTCGTAAGTCGGATTGATAGCTGGGCACTGAATATTTTTGTTTCCCTCTCTCTACAAGAAATAAGAATGATAGAATTTTAGGGACCCAACAATTTTGGCAATCAATAAATAGTTTTTTTAGGGTTCTCAAATAATTTTTTTTTTTTTTTATGTTGATGTTTCAGTTGTTTGTTTCCACTTTTTGGTCATGGTTTTCAGTTCTAAAATCACTATTTGAATAATTATTTAGGTATTATTTTGCTATAATCACTGTGGTATAACGCCAGGAGCAGTCATTATTTGAATAAAAAAATCATTCTAAAATTTACATTTTCAAGTTGGTTCGGAAACTATAATTACATTCTATAAATAATGAAACGAACACTTTACCGTTTAGCTGTTATTATCCAATCATTTCCTATTTTACTGCTAATGACAGCTAATAACAACTTTTCTTTTAGTTCTAACATATTTTGTTTTGGTATGATTTGAGCAAATATTCTCTTTCGACTTCATACCAATTTGAAGCAACACTTGGCGTATTTACTGTCGCATTATTTGTAAGAAAGGATAGGATTTGTATAACACTTCGTTTCAAAGATTTTTCAAGTGTTGTAAAGTGTGTAAAAAGCGAACCGGTATTAAAAGCTTTCCTAATCGCATGGTTTCATGCCAGATTATAATATAAACATAAAGTATGTCAAAAATTACATTTCCATTTTGTCATACGTCCTGTTATTCAATTATAATATTGAAAGATATTGGCAGAATTAAATCCATTATCTGAATAAGAGTATTTTTTCAGATTTAAACCTTCAAGTCACTTTAGAGAATGACATATATTCTTGATATAGCGACAGATAGTCAATTAGCTTTGTCTTTTTGCAATTATTATCCATAATTTTTTTATAGTGATGGCGGTCGGTGTCTTATTCGTTTGCAACCATAGGACTCAAAAGAATCAGGATTCGGTTATTTTGTTTTTAACACAATTAGTGTTGGTACTAAATTGGGCAAATAACATGAACTATTTCTGTTATAACAAAGATTTCTGGGGCAATTAACTTGTTAAACAAGGGTTTAGCATGAAAAATCTGAATAGGAGTTTTGAACCACTAATTTAACCCTTACTTGACTTCAAACTTTCAGATTGAATCTATAAAAGGGCCCACTCACCTGTTTGATCAGATTTGAATGCAAATTGATCCATAATGTCAATCTGAAGCTCATATGCATGTATGCACGTAGATACATACATATGTATTCCTCTATTAGCTGAGAAAAAAATTTGAGAAGTAAAACTGTCGATCTTAAATTTCCTATGCCTTGGATACTTTTATACGATATAGTGGTACTTTTTAAAAAATATTCGATTACCAATCATTATTTGATTTGATAATTTCGGAGTATGCATTTGGATATGGATTAAACCTATACAAAATCAGAACATTCTGACGTATTTTTTTATTAGACTCAAGCTTTGATTTTCAGCTCATAGGATCGTTCGATTTCTCAAACCCACCATAATTTAGATTGAGCTTGAGCTTGATATTTTTTTTAACCTTATCTCGATATTATATTATATATTTTATTTATTATATATTATAAAATATTTATTATTATATTTTTTAAATTTGTTTTTGAATTTTGGAACCTGGAATAGAAAAGGAGGGAGAATTTGGAGCCCTAATCCTATATTATCTCTCCCTCGTCCCCTCCTCTTAGGTATGGATGCCACTTGCTACCCATTGACTCCACCCTGACCTCCTCCTCTCTCTTCCTCTCTCTCTCTCTCTCACCCCACACTACCACCTCAGTTGGACGCTGCCACTTCTCCTCTCTCCCCTCTCCATCCATGTCTTGTCCCTGTCCTCTCCCTGCACTCCTGCGAAGTCCGAAATTTTATTGATATTAGATCCAGGTTGGTTCAAATCCGGCCAGACCTGATATATTGCCCAATGCAGCAAGGATATCATCTTGGATTTGGATTTGGGTCCAGCACTTGCAGTTTTCAACTTGGGTATTCTCAGTAACTTTGCCGAGTTCTGTTTTACTTTTATCCTAACTAGCCTATATAACCTACATCTGCACGTTGCGCAGATACAGTTTTTTTTCCTTATTTTTTTCTAAATTATTTTTTAAAATATAATATAGAATAGATATAATAAAATAGATAACATAAATATAACAGATATAAGAGTCTAATTATATTTTTAAAATAAGGATTGCATTAATAATATTGTTAATACTAAGGTCTATATGTTGAACGAAGAGCTTAGCATAAATTAAGCCTCCATTTTAATTATATATAATTAATAATAATACAACAGATAATAAATTATATAATCAATTAGAATAGACATAAGAGCATTATATATTATCCAAAATAAAGACCATATTAATGATATCAATAATATGGGCATGCACATGGTTAATGGAGACATCTGTACAAGTAGAATCTCCATTTTAGTGTGTGTGTATATATAATAAATTATATAATCGAATAGAATAGTTATAAGACGTTTTTTTTATCATTCAAAATAAATATAATATTACTGATATCATTAATGTAGATGTCCCAATAGAGAATGGAGATCTCTGCACAAGCAGTGCCTCTATTTTAGTATGTGTGTACATATATACATATATACATATATGTACACACGCTAATACTTTAGATGTATACAATACATAATAAATTATATAATCAAATAGAATTGATACAAGAGCTTCATTTATTACCCAAAATAAAAACTCTATTAATGACAAAGGCATCCACATAATAAGATCTAAAAAAGTGGACCTTTTATGTAAGTATATATTAGATGTATATAATAGATAATAGATAATAAATTATATAACTAATTAGAATGAATTTAAGAGGTTTTTTATTATCCAAAATAAAGATTATATTAATGATAGCATTAATATAGACAACCACATGGTGAATCGAGAGCCCTGCACAAGCTGAGTCTCCATTTTACTATATAAACTAGCATATAACCTGATGCACAAGATTTTTTTTTATTTAGAAAATATATTATGTTGCCTCTAAAATATTATTCTTTATTAATCACATGGTTCTTTAAAAAATAATATATATTTTATTAATATACAAAACATTTATTTTATTAATAGTTTTTATTTTTTTGCAAAATATAATTTTATTAACATATTATTATATTATTAAAATATTAATATTCTAAAATATTACTAACAAAAAATATTATTATTACCAAAATATATTATTTTATCAGTATTATTAATTTACGAATATTATTATTTTAATAAAAATATAATTACTTTCCATTAATGTATTAAAATATAATTGTTTATACTGCCCGCGTACGACCCTTAGAAGCCATCTGGTGCAGCAATGTAAATTGTCAAACCACAAACAAAAATAATTATGCTTTCAGCTGTCGCTACTTTTGAAGAGACCAAATGACTTTAATACCACTCTCAAGGGCAGATCTTCCTCTCAACAGGTCATACTTTTTACCAAGTGAGAGAACCGCTCATATACGATTGGGTGCAATACTTGGTAGACAAAAGCATCCTTATTCCTTTAGCAAAAAAAAAAAAAGCATCCTTATTTTACTCCTCGCAGCTCTCTCCTGCCCTTCAACGCCGTTCGGCCCCCTCCATGGGTATAATTTCTCTTTGTTCTTTTTTTTTTTTTTTTTTTTGTTTTTAACGACAATTCACATACGACGGATGTGATGCAGCCAGCAAAATCAAAAAATAAAAGGCTGCATAAGGGCTCTGACACTGACCCACAGTCTACCCAGACGAACCTTTCAGAGTGGTGAGCCGCAAAGGAAGCAACCCAGTTCGCGACATCGTTTGCCTTGTTGTAGACGTGCGTGGCCTAGTGGGAGCCATACTCCCCCAGTTATCCACGAATGTCGTGGAGCAGCTGATAGTCAACTTTAAAGACCACGCAATAGCACGTATCTGGTAGGATAGTGATTACGGGTATCGATCCACAGGGATTGGGGTACAGTTGTTTTTCTTTAAAAATAAAAATATTTGAAAGAGAATTTGTGAAGACTATTAAACTAAGCAATTTAATAAGAAATGCAATTAAAATGATATCAGTTTGGGAGTACCTAGGGCAAGAAATTCACCACTAACATCGAAACAAGGATTAATTATATTTTAATTTATTCTTGGATAAACATGCAAATTGGCTACAAGCCTAATAAGCATTTAAATAGAAATTCACAAAAGTAATTTAGGCATAATCCATCTTTAGTTAGCATGAAATGTCTACCCTAATCTAAGGTGGCAGCACATCGCATCTTCCTTAAGCATGGACTATCTTATATTTACCTAGTGATCATGAAGAACAATTGTATAAACGTCATATTTAAAATCACAGAAATTAAATATGAGATGAAATAAAATATTCATTAGAAGCAAAATAAGGTTTATACAACTCCAAAAATAGAAATCAAAATTTAAAACCCTTGGCTCTTTATTAGGGTTGCATCCGGCCCTAGTGAGAAGATCAGCTCTGCATGGAGTTGGAGACGGCAGCAGCAGCACAGCAGCGGGCTCCCATCTGCTCACTGCCCTTGCTGCTGCTAGCTTTCTGGCTACTGGACTACTTGCTTGCTCTCTTGCGATTCCCTTGAGAACGGCTCCTTTTTAACTCTTATGGGAAGTCATTCCCAAAATAACCAAAAATCTTCTCTCCCTTCTTTGTTTCTTTCTTCCCGTGGGATTTGGCCTGTGAGAGCTTGGGACCAGCCGGCTCCCTCCTTCCGAATGCCCTCATCTTCATGCATTGCTTCCCTTTTATAGGCTCAGCATCCCCTCTCTCTCTTCCTCTCTAGTTGTTCCGATAAGGATGAAGACGGGAGCTGATCCGGGCGTTGGATGATTGCTGGAACAGTGCTCACGGTTGAGGATGGATGTGATCCGAAATGGTGGTGATGTGGCTTCAACGTAGAGGCGACGCGGCTGAATATCTTGGACGCTGAAACGTGGACGTGAGAGGATCTCGGAAGTTGGGATACCTGGGAGCGCATGGAATTAGCGGAAGAAAGTGATCCATGGAAAGCTTCATCACGAACATTGAAAGGATTTTGGTTCTGTTCAGAAGCAGGGGATAAGGATGACTTTGATTTGTAGTTGGCTGGGATTAATCTAGAAGACGGCTGGGAGATTGTTGGGTTCGGTTGAGGACGTGGAAGTTGAAACAGGGGAGAGAACTCATCCATGGATGGAGTTGAACCCAGAATGCATGTGCACGGCTGAGAGAAGATCTGTGTTCTGTTTCCGAAGCAGGGGAGGATAGTTTGGTTGTTTACGGGATGAGGATGATTCCATGGAATCAAGCCGGAAGATGTGATTTGAGTTTATCTCCAATCCGAACGGGATGAACGTGGGATCTAGCGGAAGAAACTTGCTTGATTCGCAGGAGGGATATGGCTGTGATGTGGAGCTGGGATGTTGGGATCTCGGCTGAATGCAAAGAAAACTTGGTTCCGGGATGCAGGGCATTCATCCGAATTGTAATGTCCGGGCCCACAACCTACTAAGCCCAATAAGAAATAGGCCCAGTTAGGGGTTTGGGCCCAAATTTTTACTGTGGGCAGTACTATCAGAGTGGCAACCGGGAAGAGGTTGCCACCTCATGCTGAGAAGAGAAAGGATAAGGCCACAACTGGCCGACAGGGGAGGGCCACCTCACGCCCCACGTGGCAAGGCCAGACGCAACGGCAGAGCAAGGGGGGGCAGCTGGAAGCTCCCGAAGCTAAGAGGGCAGGGGGGATGGGACCTCACTGAGGGACCCCCAGCCATGCAGAACCTGGAGCCGCCACCTCAACCCCCCTACTGGCAGCCGATTCCGGCGCGCCTGAGACCGGGGGGGCAGCTATCAGTCCCGGAGCAAGGAGGAAAGGAGAGGATGGGACCTCTCAGAGGAAGCCTCATCCCTTAAACAAATTATATAAGCCTCTGCCGGTAACCTAAAATCACAGACCCCCTAGAACACAGAGAGCCGAAGCCCTGGAGCCGAAGGCGAAGGAGCCTTGAAGCTCCAAGAGGAAGGAGGGACTACCAGGGGGAAGAACTGCCCCACGGTAACCGGCAAAAATCCAGGTAAGTGGCCCCTTTTAATAAAATTTTAGGGAGTGGAGAAACCCTTTGTGGGGTATTCTCCCCTCTGTTTCAATGATGGGACAGAGAGGAGGAGACCGGCAGAAGGGAGAAGGGTCACGGGCCGGACCCATAGACCCCGGACCGGCCTGAGAACGGCCGCGGCCCAAGGCCAGGCCCGATGACCACTCGGGCCGAGCCGCCTGCAGGGTACCGCAGCCTCGGCTGCGGCTACTCTAGGGCTCGGGGGGCAGCCCGGGCCGCCGGTCAGGTTGAGCCGGCAACCGGCGTGGCCACAACCGGCCGGACCACTGCCTCCTCTCCGGCAAGAGGCGGTGGTGCCGGAGGGAAGGACCAAAGAAAAGAAAAGGAAGAAGGGTAGAAGAAAGAAAGAAAGAAAAAAAAAAGAAAAATGAACTCACCGAACCTTGAGGCTTCATCCCCTCCGGCCATGCCTTGCCGTGGACGGAGCGGGTGGAGGCTCTCGGGTATAGCCGGATCCCGACCCATCTCCGAGCCCTTCCCCTCTCCGGCATCACTTCGGAGGGAGGAAGGGCTGGCCTTCCCTTCTGCCGGTGCACCGGGGGGGGGGGGGGAAATCCCCGCCTCGGTTGGTGGATCAGGGGGAGCCTCGTCTCCCCTGTTGCCTGCGGGAGAAGAAGGGGAGGAGACAGTGGGTTTCGGAGGGGGACAAAGGGGTCGGAGACTAGGGTTTTCGGCGGAAACAAAGAAGAAAGAAAGATAGAGGGAGAAAGAGAGGGAAAAGGGGAAGAAGGACCGTAGGAGGAGAAAGCCGAGGGTCCCGGCCGGAGGCGAGGGTTACAATAGAGATGAAGGAGAGAAGAGAGAGGGCTTGGGAGCAAGAGAGGATATGGGAGGTTGAGAAGGGAGATTGAAGAAGAAGAAGAGGAGAGGAGAAGAGGAATGGGAGATCGGGATGAAAGAGAGGAGGAGAGGAAGCTTCGGGAAGGAGAAGAAAAGAAAAAAAGAGAAGAGAAGAAAAGGAAAGAAAAAGAAAAAGAAAAAAAGAAGGAAAAGAGAAAAAAAAAAGAAAAAAAGAAAAAAAAAATGAAATGGGTTTAGCCAAATTTGACTAACCCAAGCCCAATTAAACTGGGCTAAGTCTAAATCTGAGCTCAATCAGATTGGGCTAAGTCTGGACGAGCCCAGACTATAAATTGGGTAAAATCCGAGCTAATTTAAGTTCAATAGAAATGGGTTCGAACCCAATTAAGCTGAGTTGGTCTCAGCAGACCTAATTGATTGTGAATCAGGCCCAATTCAAGCCCAATTCAACTGACAGAAGATCGAATTGATCTTGGGCTAACCCTGACTCAGGCCCAAATGAGCCACATTGACCAAATCAGAGGACCCAATTGGCTAGAAAAGGTTGGACTGAATTATAAACGAGGCCCCATCCTTTAATTAAAAACCCAATCAACCCATGTGGACCCAATCTGGTTTTAAATCGAACCCCAAAGGCTTCAAATTGGATTTGGGCTAAATCCTTGGATGGGATCCAAGCAAGTAAGTTCATAGTATGATGAACTAAGAAATTTTATAATAAATAAATGGGGAATAATGTAAACCCTATGATGTTGTTTTAGGTGATTAAGGATTTGTCACCTGGACTTGAGCAATTTGGAAAGCGAATTGAGGTAAGTAATCTGTCTTAATCTTATCGTAGATCTTGTATTATGTTTTATAAGATGAACCAGTGTTTTTCATACAATTTGAATTGTATACATGATTTGTGAAGAAAGTAAGTAACCTGTTCTAATCCTGTTATGGATCATGTCATGTTATTAATGTTTCTTAAGCATTTTTTTTAAGTATATATGTTTCATGCATGATATGTTACAATGCATAAGTAACTTGCCTGATCTCAGAAGCTATGGCTATGTATGCAATATGATTATGCTGATATTTTAATCATGCATGTAAGTTTATAAAGTCCTAGCTAGCCAAGAGGCACTATAATGGGCTCAAAGATGCTACTGATCGAATGCAACTGAGCTGGCCTTGCTAGTGGCCGAGAATAACTTCGCTGGCCTTGCTAGTGGCCGAGAATGACTAGCTGGCCCCGCCAGTGGCCGAATGGACTTCGCAGTAGCATCCGAGAGAATGGACCACAGCATGCCGGGGGCACGGTTTCATATGCATACTTTATGAAAATGATATTTGAAGCATGATCATGAGGCTCGTTTTAGAGCCTGGGTATATGAGGCGGGTGTTTTCAAATCTTGCAGATGCGTTTTGGGGAGAAGCAAAATCGGTGAGGGGTGAAGGACGCTTGCGTGAAGCCCCGGAACCGGCCAACATCTGGCAGGGAAGCCTCGTGTTTCCCCCTCATGTAGGCCCGATAGTCACGTGCCCTGCGCAGGCGGGCCGTGACATTTATGAACGTGCTTGGCCAAAGCATACATTGTTTTACAACGGGTTTTTGAATATATCCTTATGAAATGTTGTATTTTGCTAAAACCGCTATCTCTTTTAAATGATGCTAATCGCATGAATTCTTATGTTTTATGAAAATTCTGTTTGACTGAAAATACTGCTTTGTTTTCCAAGCATACATATTTTGCCATGATAAATTGTGAGATAATATGCATGTCAGCTTCTCAAACCTGCATAAACATGGTTACCATTATGTTCGATCCGGTAAGATTATGTATGATTACTTACTGAGCCGTGTAGCTCATATCCGTTCATTTACTTTTTCTTTCAGATCCTCATCACTGATAGCTACCAGAGACACGTTAATTTGGTATCAGGGCTTCTTTCTTTTGGGGTAAAGCAAGTATACTTTTGTGTACATAAACTACATAGAAGCTCTGTATTTGGGTACTGACCAGCATGTTGTATTAAGAATGCTTTCATATGAAAAGATTTGGTTGGTTTGACTACCCTGTTACCCAGGTATGAGGCTGCGTGCTATTGTGGGCGGTAGTCGGCAATGGTACGGCCGTGTCACGGATCCGGGTCCGGGGCGTGACACGAATGCTAGGATTTGATAGATGCTGAACGGAATGAAGGGGAGATGAAGATGAGTTGGTTGTTGAGATACTCGGATGCTGGCGTTTGAGAGGAAGAATGATACGGTTGCTTTGAACCGTGAGCTGGGATCAATCCGAATGCTGGGATCCGGGGATGAGCGTGTGATTTCTTTTGGCTGGGAAGAGGTTCATGTGGCTGGGAAGCTCGGGAAGAATCACGTGAAAGGTGGGATTTTAGGCGTTGATGCTGTTTCGAACGGGATGTGCGAAAAAGAGAATTTGGGCGTATGGGACGTTGAGAAGATAAGAGTGATACGGTTGGGAGATGATGAAGTTTGGGATTCGGGAGGATGAAGTTCGAAGCTAGGATGAGAGCGGGTTGCTTGGTAGAGAAAAGTGGAGGAGTGGATGGAGCTTTGGGATTCGTGCAAATATGATGATATGCTTTGAGATCTGAGAGACAAATAATTGAAGGGATTTTATTGTTTTTGAGATTAAAATAGGAGAATTGGATCATGTGGAAAGAAAATTAGGTGACTGAATTAGAGGGTCTTGATTTGCGGGGTGCATGTGGTTTAGGTCCAAGAATAATCCCCAATGAACTTGACTCAACCTGCATACATTAGACTCAATCAGTAAATAAGTAAAACTTGAATTACCTTTAATAATTTATTAAAATGCAATGGTGAAGGTAACACAATTTCTTAGTTGAATTTACAAAATATTTGAATTAAAATAATGATAAGTACTATGAATAAGATATTAGTTTATGCATTATTTAGCACTTATCACACCCCCCAACCTACATTTTGCTAGTCCTCGAGCAAAATAAAAAACTAACTCACTTTCGCAGGAATCGCGATTGCATTTACCGTATGCAATAAGGCTTTAAACCCCTAGGTGGCCCTAGTGGACGAGTTTTGTCTCGTGAGAGTTTCCGGCTCAGATACCCACAAACTGCTGTCTCTACCCAAAGAGTTTATTATTTTATAAAATCTAATTTTAAATGCATAAGTGTCAAGAATTTCAAAAGCACACAAAGTTTTAATCAGCCCAAATCCTAGGTCAGTATGCAACTTAAGTTGAAGTCATTAAGTTTCTGTTAAGGAGTTGTAAGACTTATTTATACTTGGGTGCTCGGTGATATCTGGACCATACACAAGCTAAGGATTTAGATTCTCCAAAATACTGCTAAAGTTAGTAGTTTCCAAGAATTGGTCAGATAAGACCTAATCACTGATTCAAAATCATCCTATCTTGCAGGATTTCGAGAGTTGTGGATGTTTACTTTAATACCTCATGGGCTTTATCTGTAATATTCCAGTTTACTCGGATTTTTACAACGACGGCTTTCACACTATCGTCTTTTTCAAGGTCAATATTATTTTCTCTTTCTTTTTTTTTTCAATTTTTTTTTTAATTTTATAAATTATGCACTTTTACTCTTGTAATGATTCCTCCGTGTAGCGAGCATTCAGTCAACAACTCCCACACCAGATGGCATAAGGTGTTGGGCATCAAGACTCCCCTACGGACCTATGCTCGGGTTTCTCATACAAGCCCGCTGACCTTTGACAATAGGTAGCCCTTTTCGATGTACCTGACTAAATTCACCGCTTTTTTCTTTTTCTCTTTTTTTTTTAATGAGATCATGGTGAATTAGATAGGTATGATTCATCAGGACTCAAAGTTGCTACCAGATTTAACAACATAATGTTGAATCTAACCCTTAGAAGTGCAGGCCATGTGTGTTGTGAAATTCCAAAGTAAAAATTATTTTACAACTCACTAAAAGAACTTTTAAGAACTCAAATTGTCTTACTCCTGACTAATCATTGGGCGTTTAGATTTTATATACTTTGTGCATTTATCATTTCAGCACTAAGGCATAGAAATTAGGTTTTTTTTTTTAATTTATTTTTTTAAGATTTGAAAAATGTCTTCAAAAATGCGAAAATGCGAAGAATTTCTTCAAAAATTCGAATCCTATACCCCCCAACCTAGATCAGACATTGTCTTCAATATTTTTTTTGTAATAATATTATATAATTTTTTTATTTTTTTGTTATTTTATTGTGGACGAAAATATGATGCATATATGGAGGATAGAAGCATTGTACCTTAGTTGTATCAGTAATATGAGGACACCTGAAAAAAATGCGAAAAAAAATGTGCAAAAATAACCTATGAAAATTGGGTTGCCTCCCAACAAGCGCTAAGTTTAACGTCTTCAGCCAGACGCAGTGCATCCTTAATTATCCTGATAAATAGGATCCATCAAATCAAGGGATTCAATTAACTGTCCATCTGCAACACACTCTATATAAGGTTTCAGTCTTTGACCATTGACGTTCAGGACACGACCATCACTGATGTTCTGAATTTCTACCGCACCATGAGGAAAAACCTTTCTAACTAAAAAGAGACCATCCCACCTAGAGCGAAGTTTACCAGGGAAGAGACGCAATTTAGAATTGAATAGCCAAACCTTTTGATTAGGCTCGAAAGACTTACGGTTAATGGATTTGTCATGAAAAGCCTTAGTCCTTGCCTTATAAATTTTGGCATTTTCATATGCCTCATTGCGTAACTCTTCAAGCTCGTTGAGTTGAAGTTTTCGGTTAGAACCAGCTGCTGCCATATCAAAGTTAAACTTCTTAATGGCCCAAAAAGTTCTATGCTTAAGTTCTACCGGTAGGTGGCAAGCTTTTCCAAAAATCAGTCGATAGGGAGACATGCCAATAGGAGTCTTATAGGCAGTACGATAAGCCCAGAGAGAATCGTTTAACCTCTAAGACCAATCAGACCAATCTTTTCTATCAGGGCGTATTGTTTTCTCTAAGATGTGTTTTATCTCCCTATTGGAAATTTCAACTTGTCCGCTTGTTTGGGGATGGTACGGGGTGGCAACTTTGTGGGTGATTGAATACTTGCGAACCAAAGCTTCAAAAGATCGGTTGCAGAAATGTGATCCCCCATCACTAATGATAGCTCGGGGTGTGCCAAAGCGATTAAATATATTTGTTTGTAAGAACTTAACCACAACCTTATGATCATTAGTCCTAGTGGCAACAGCTTCTACCCACTTCGAGACATAATCTACCCCGACAAGAATGTACTCAAAACCAAAAGAACGCGGAAAAGGACCCATGAAGTCAATACTCCAGACATCAAAAATTTCCATAATTAAAATGGGGTTAAGTGGCTTCATATCTCTACGGGTGATTGTACCCATTCGCTGGCATCGCTCACAAGTCTGGCCATGGGTTAATGTTCTCAAGAAGTTCGGATGCAGGAGAAGGATTCCAACCAAGATGTGATGGCAACAAAGAATATATCTTGAAATCTTGCTCAAAATCAAATTAGGGACGGTAAAGGAATTTATTGCAATTGGCGATTTGGTGAATCCTCGGTGCATTAGCCACTGTATTCTAAGTATGGGCTGATTGCAATATGGCTTTGGATGCAGATGCACTGAATATGGAAGCCGACCTGTAGAAAGAGAGTTCAGGCCTGGTAACTAAAGAATGCTCCTAAATAGAGTATTCAGGCAGCAAAACAAGGTTGTTCGTAGTCTCTTCTTTGTATGGATTAAGGCTGATCAAGGGGCCTGTGTTTGCCGCGAGCGTTAGGGCCTGACAAAACCTTGTCATCATGAATGTGAACTGGTGCATATATAAGAGAAGGTTTATTTCTCCACAGAGCATAATTAAGGTAATGTGTTCTTTGTTTCCGTTTCAACTGTGGTTCATGTACTCTGCTGCACAAATCCACCTGTGATAGTATGTTTTTTAGAGATGCAAAATACAATAGACCAATTGACTCTTAACATGAGTAACCATGTTGATGTCCATGCGGCCATGTTGACTAAGTGGGAATGCTGGCCCTAGCTGTTAAGGAAGGACTCGAAGAATCTAGGTCCTCTCATCACGGCAGTAATGGACCTGAAGAGTTTGGCAAGATCGTAGGGTCAAAGGACAGCGGCTAGCAATCCCGTTGATGGTTCAATCACAGTGATTTCCACTTTATTTGCTTCCTGTAATCTTGTAATTTGTTCTCCAATTTTGTGTATAAATAGGACCATGTACAGGACAACAAGACAGACGAAAATTCATTCTCAATACAATCTCTCGTTCTCTCTCTTTATGCTTCCGTTTAGTATCTAACTCTGATTTTATCACTAGCCCTCTTCATCTCCACTCAACCAAGATATCCATCTCGCCCTCTTTTTTCGTCGAGCGATTTGCCTAACCCTCTTTGTTCACATAACGTACAGCTGCCCACTTAGTCAATGAAGCTCTCAACCAACTAGCATTTTTGTTTTTTTTATTTTTCATTTGAGCCTGACAGAGCCAAGCTTAAGCTAGCTTGTCTAATTATCTGAGCGAGCATGATTTTCCTAGCTTATCTATGCTCATTATAGGCATAATCTATTCAAAACCGAGCTTAAGCTGAGCCTAGCTTGCTTATGTTCAACTTGTTCGCACACCTATTTATCACTAGTAATTCTTGAGCACTAAAGTTAGTCGTCTTGGAGGGTGACTCGGCTACGATCATCAACTGGATCCAAGAGGGTCCGAGGGTCGCTGCTGGTGACCATTTTTGCTTCACGATATATGAATGATGATGAGGGACGGAGGGGATATCCAGGCGAAGTATGTATTTAGAGAAGACAACAGGGTTGCGGATTGGGTGGCTACTTATGTGGCTAACCATGCTGATAGCACCCTATGAGTGGGGGATGGAGAGTTGTCTCGAGAGCTTCGTGATATTTTATTTTTTGATTTTATTTGATGTGTCCGTACACGTGTTGTATGAATTATCCGGTCTAGCAAAAAAAAAAAAAAAAAAAGTTAGCACACTTGTTATGGGAGTTTAAGGACTTCAAGCAAGGGGTGAGCTTTGTACTTTCGCAAACGAGGTTGTGAAAAACAAAAGGCCCCCTTAAGGCTACATGACACCTAAAATGCCTGACGGCACGAAAAAGGTGCTTGCCCGAAGACGTACTAATTTTAAAAAGTTCAATAAATATATTAAAAATAAATATTGCATGCATTTGAAAACAATACAAACCTTATAAGATTACTTATTCAAGTTCCAGCAGCAAAAATCATAATTATCTTATACATCAGATATCTTACTTCACATCTTTCAAAATATCACAACAAAGTATCACTCCTTATGCCATGTTTTTAAACAAAAATCAGCAAAAATAAACATTGGAAATCCTTTTGTAGCTTCAAAATTCAAATATGATAGTAAATACCACTTTCCAAGACAACTTTGATGTTTCCAAACAAAACATAATACCAAAAGGTAAATCAATGAATAACCTAGAGTAGCTCTTTTATTTTTAAGGACTCCAATATACCAAAATAACTGTTGAAATAAAGCTAGTAAACTCTAGAACAATGGCCAAAAATAGAATGGAAAGAACACTAATGGACATTGGAGAGGCACTTGCCTAAACACCTCTTGCTTTGCCCTAAGCACCTGGCTCGGCATATCCCTTGTAAACTCGCCTCAAGGGCCTCCTTGCCTTGTGTGAGCGCCTAAGTAGGCATTTGGAGTGCCTTTCACAACACTATTTACGACCATATTTTAAAATCACATCCTTGTGTTTCTAAAACATTCTACCTAAATGAATAATTGAAGTTCTTACCAATAAAAAGAGATAACTGAATTGAGAGGTAGGATATAAATATGTTAGTTTATTAATAACTCTATTTAATTTTATATAGCACTTATAAACTTTGAATAAAAATATATAACCACATTACCATGCTATTAACTTAATTTGCCATCCACTTAGTAATATCTTTAATTTTGTGGCCATAAAATTTAACTATTCGACTTATATCCGTATTTATTTTTATATTGCCAATATCCGATTTATATCGATATTCATTTAAAAATAAATATAGATATAAATTTTTTAATCCAACTAATATCCATATTCGTATCTATATTCATCAAATAAAATAAATATGGATATGGATATACTGATATTCGTTGTGTATCTGATCCGGTTTCAACTCTAGGCGACGCTAATGACTTCCAAAACAAGATGCTATTTGTTTGCCATTTATATGTGTGGTGAAATTTTAAACAGTGTCACATCAAAATTTTGATTTTCAGCACAGCTCTAGTATGATGCCTAATTATCTCAGCATCTCCACAGTCGCCGGTGAATTTGATCAAGTTAGATCCTTTTAGATCGATCTCTTTCTCACACACAAACACAGAAAGAGAGAGAGAAACATGATTAGATAACATTTTTTATTTTTTTTAATGCAGAATAGTAGCTGAGTATATGCAAGTATGCTGACAATACATCTATCCAATGATCTACTTGACCTAATTTTAAAACACTTAAAAATCGGATCCTAGATTACGTGTTAATGGATTATTTGAGCTGCTTTTCATAACCATCATTTCTATGTCATGTGACACAAATCAAGTACGTTGTTACGCCTTTTTCCTTTCACTTTTTATATAAAGTTCTAACTCTAGAAGAAAATGTGAAAAAAATATATCGCAAGGCTTCTGATTTTTAGGCTATTTTTCCTCATAGAAGTCTAGTAAGACCAAACTGAAATGCATAACTGATGATCAATATCATGAACCTAAGGCTTGCTTTCTTGAGTCTTTCCATCTTTTTTCTCCCTTGGGGTTTCAGCTACTTGAGCCCTAGACCTACCAGCCATTTATTATGATATTTTTCAAACTTCCAGGTGTTGGTCTTATGAGTAAATAAAAACCAAAGAGACTGCTACTAGCCAATTCCAACTCTACTTGTTATTGGCCTTTTTTTAAAGATCCATATATGGACTAAAATTATGGAGACATTCATTTAGTATTAAGATTATACCGAGATATGGACACTGAAACTATAATTCTTTTTTAATCTTTGGACTGACATAATTGATTATGCCATTTCTCACCTATCTGGAGGTCAGATTTGTGAATCACCGGTTCCTATTCAAGCTCAGATCCTAGTACCGGACAAGAAGAATTGGAAGGAAACAGAACAGAGGAACAGCAACTGAGAATAATGTTTAAACTCCAAGAAAAAATTAAGATGGATTACTCTTGTAGATCCCTTACACTTTCAAATCCACATCTTAATTCAAACAACAAAAACATGTTAATCATGATATAAAACATAAATTTTCCAAAGGTCGTTTGTACCCTAGTGCTAGATAAGGAACATATAAAATTGCTTGCATGTCAAAGCAGATGTAAGTGTTGAAACACCACTTCCTCAAGAGGGTTAATTCAGAATTAGTGAAGTTTGCTATAAAAAAAATAAAACACAAGGTCTTGAGATACCTGCTGGCACAATGAATAATAAGGGAAGGGGAAAGAAGATCAAAGAATGATGTCAATATAACAACACAAAACAAAAACAACCAGAATTGGATGATGTTTGATGGCATTGCTAACAAATATGACGTTAGAACTAAAACATTTAAAAGAATTAATCATGACAAACTACCAGCATATGCCATGCTTTTTGCATGACATTTCTATATAATTAAAACTTGTAACTGGCATCCCTATCCTCTTCAAAACATCAACTACTTAAATACACATATCACAATATAGAAGGATCAATAGATGTACCAAAAAAAAGATTGCAATTTGTTGAGCAATTGTTTGTCCATATCCAAGGTCAAATGTTCAAGGATGCGTTATTCATTTTAAAGTCTCACATATCATTATTTCTGAACTCTTTAACTCAACTGAGCTCAGAATGTATATGCAAGCTAAGAGTCAGCAGAGCGTACAGAAATCCTTCGCTGAATGGGTGTCCTACATGAAGGACAATCCTTCATACCCTGCTTCTCGTGAAGCTCATTGCATTTGGTGCAAACAACTTGGTGGGCACAAGGAAGGAAAACAATGGACATCTCTTCAGTCAAGCACATCACGCACTCTCGTTCAGGCTGTATGTCGTCGGATCCAAGGTACTGGGAAATAATCTTCGTCAAATAATTTGCATTACTGTTCTTTCTTCCATCAGAAAGGCATGACACATAACTTTTATTTGTGCCCCATTTTAATGTTGCAAACTTTGAGGAGTCTGTCATTAGCCGCAATTGCTCAGTCTGCTGCTCAAGCCTCCGGATCTCCATTTTGTATTTTTGTAAGTCATTTTCTTCTTTCAATATTAATGCATTTTCCTGTGATTTTGCAGAACTCTCAAATTTTTCTTGCTTAGTTCTTTCAGAGTTGGACAGTGAGAGGGCTTCATCCTTCATTTTTTCTTCTTGTCTCCGCCTAGCCTGTAATATTTTTCATGTGTAATAAGAACAAAAGAATTAGATAACTCTGATTTAAAGAACAAGGTATCAAAACAGAGAGATGGTTACAGATGGTGAAAAGGATTTTAGCAATTCAAGATAAAAGGTCGCAGCTCTTCAAGGAACCTGATTGAAAAAGAAAAAAGAGAAGGTAATGGAAAATGAGATACCAAAGACAAGCCTACTCTTCATGGATTTTCCCAATATGTTTTTTTTCATTTGAATATTTTTAACAATCAAAAAGAAGAAAAGGTTGTCTTTTCCTTCCTGCAATAGTTGTTGATTTTTTTATTTTTCAAATACCACTAGAGTGAAACATTTCAAGAAAATAACAGCTTAATATTAGGCTAAGATCAGATCAAAGCTTGGGGTATGAAAATCAATAATTATCCTTTATCAGTGAAAGAAACAGGTGAACTTGCAAAATGCTTTACCAAATCCTCGACTACCACATCCTTTTATTTGAAAAGTTAATCACTATGAACAAATCATTCTTCGTCATCATCACTGCAAACACCTTCGAACAATTTGGCAGCAAGAATGCTGACAAAAGTTGCTTTAAGGCATAAACAGAAACTGAAGAATGATTTCAATTCCATATGTTCAGAAAACATCTCAGTCCGTGAGTAAAAAATGCCCCTATGCTGTGCACCTACAATCTAATTTGCTACCCTTTCTTAGCTTTACTAAGCCTCCATTGTACTTTCACACAAAGAAAAAAGTCCTTATCTTTTTGACATACTCACACAAAAGATACTTTCACACTAGAAAAGGAAAAAGAAAACATTGCAAATATAAACTGGCCCACTTAGAGAAAGGCAAGATATTCAGGTACGGGATTCAAAAAGGTGCTGTGCTAGAGCATAATAATCTCATGAATTAAAGCAAAGAATTTTGACTGCTCAAAGGGAGTTACATGTAATGCACCACACAACTAACCTGCACAAGTAAAAGGAACATACACCACACCACTCATTTGCACACACGCACAGAGAGAGGGAGAGAGAGAGAGAGAGAGAATGAGAAAGGGAGAGGGAGGGAGGCAAAGAGGCCTCCGTTGCACTTAACTAGACCTTCACCTTATCTTTTTGCGATACTCAAACCAAAGACACTTTCACACAGGAAAAGAAAAAAAATAATATAGATATAGATTAATCCACTTAGAGGAAATTAAGGTTGTTAGATACAGGATTGAAACATTAAAACATGTGCCAGAGTATAATAATTGCATGAATTAAAGAAAAGCATTTAGACTGTTCAAATGGAGTTACATGTAGTAATGCACCAAAACAAAAACTTGCACAAGCACAGGGCACATAAACATGTGTGTGAGAGAGGGAGGAGAGATAGAGATAGATAGATAGATAGATAGATAAATAGATAGAGAAAGAGAGAGACCTCTAATTGATCTTGGTGCTCTTTAGCTTGTTCTAATTGCCGCTGCAGCAGAGAGAGTTTCTGCTTTACACTTACAAGCTCCTCTTGAGATAATGACTTCTGTCTCTCCCATGACTGGAACATTTTATTACTCTTTATCTCCCTTCCTGTAACTTCATGACAACTAGCCGCTGCTTCTGCAGCCTGTAACTTTGCAGCTTCCATTTCCAGCCTCAGCCTGGCATTCTCAACATCGAGCCTGCGTGCAGAAGCACTGGCTCTCTCAACCTGGTCATTCGCCTTTGATATCGCGATTTCCATCTCTCCAAGCTTTTTTCTGGTGTTATCTTCCAAATTCCGCCTCTCCTTTTGGAGACGAACGACATCTTCCTTTTCCTGCCTCAAGGTTTGCAGCTCAAGCTTGTCTTTGCTCAGTCTACGGGCAGCCTGCATCACCTTTTGTTGGGCCCAGTCCGTCCAGTCCTGCAGTTGTGCCTGCAGTTCCCGTAGCCGGGGAACTAGTTTAACCAGCATGTCATCCTTCTTGTCCTGTGGTACCCAATCTGTAGATATCTTATCAGAGGGGATGCCAGCAAGATTACAGCAATTTGAAGCCTCAATGCTACAGTCTGGTTTCAAACCAGCACCACTGCTGCTTGCAGAAGGCAGAGACAAAGAAAGTTCAGTGTTTGCAGAAGGTGTTGGAGATGGACTGCTAACTGTTTTCGTACTGCATGATGCACTAGAGCAAAGTCCAGCAGTAAAAGAAAGTTCAAGTGTCGCATCTGCTTTTGACTTATCAATTCCCATTGCTTTGCCTACCTTAATGGAGGTGCTCTTCATGTTTATAATTTTAGAATTGGAAATGGGCTTGCTTTTCCTATCCAATATTAAACCCCCCAAACCACTTTGTTTGCATGCTCTAAAAGCTGCTTTAGATCCCAATGCTCTGTAGCTCTTCTCAAAGTGAATTGACTTCTGCCGGAGAATAAATTCCCTCTTTGAACTACCTAAATGGACCCTTCTACTACCTATCGGCTTCCCTTCTTGTAGAGATTGAGAAATGGTTGAAGAAGAGGATTCCTCCATATGACGAGATGAAGAAATTGGATTCTCCTTCTCTGTGCTAAGATTTGGAACCATGTCGTGCACATTGCTTGAGGCCAAGAACCTGCCATAAGGTAAATTTGGGATCCCTACCACAGTGGACATTTCCAGTGGTGAAGTATTCTCAGGATAAGGTAAAACAGTTTTCAACTTCTCAGGTCCAGGAGCATTCAATTCAGGAGTGGTTGGAGCAGAAATATTATTGGAGTTTGAGCTTGATTCCACTCGGGGAGAAGCAGAATTGCCTGAGATCTCACCATTTCCAATACTACTCAAGGGATTTTCATCCAATGCACAAGCATGAGAAATATTCATATCACAGATCAGCAAGCACCACATTGCATCACCTGTACTAAAGAATGGTCGGACCTCCCTAAGCACGCTAATCATGTCTGCCAACACAGTCTTTGCCAACTTCTGCAAATCCTCTGATGAATTCTCTGTTCTAGAAGATTCAACCTCTTGCCCACTCCTCAAAAATGCCAATGCATTGTCAGCGATGTTAGAAATTGTATCTTTGCACCCATAACAAAGCCCGGACCTCAAGACAACACTCGTTGCCACCTCCTCAGAGTATCCAGAAGAAGTGATAATCTTAATTGCACTCTTAAAGATGGTATCCAAATTACTCAACAAGATCTCCTCAAGTTGGGTTTCTGTGAGCTGAGTCCAATCTGTGTCTTGGAATTCATCCAATCCAAGCCCTTCTAGAGGACCGCACATAAGCGCCCCACATGTACTGCAGGCACCTACATGGTGCTCAAGGCTGGGATCGTCGGAGTTCCTCTCAACAGGGAATAATTCATCATAACTAGAGCATTCAGTTTGCAATGGAGGGTTGGCTGTAATTGGGTCAGTTATAGGTGGATCAGCTCGAAATTTTCTCTTGTTCCTCCTACCCTTTTCTTGAATAGAGATCGACGAAGACAGAGGACTGCTACCCCTAGCCACCATTGTCGCCATGCTAACAACTGATCCCTCAACAAGTCTCTATCTATATGCATCATCAACGCGGAACCCATATCCAGAATCCAGACAAACAAAAACACATGAAAAGAAAGCAAAAAAGGAACATGATCAGAGAGAGGTGCCAACGTCTGATTATAATTCAAAACCTATCAAGAGATCTCTTTTTTTTAAAAAAAAAGAAAATCCAATCAAAGGAATCATTGTGATTAACTAACTCAGAGCAAGAGATGGGCGACGACCCGACCTTATCGCTGTGGAGATTATCGCATAATCCGAGTGAAATCCCTGCATCAGAACAGTCGATATCCATCAAGAATGGCAATAACCAAACATAAAAATCAAAGAATCATGCATCAATTTGAAAAAAGATGAATTCGTTGCAAGAGCACTAAAAAAAGAATAGCTTTCATAAAACTTCAAATATTAACACAAAAATCAATCAAAAAACATTCGAGAAGGAGGAAATCTAACTTACACGAAAGAAATCGACGAGGGAAGAAGAAGACTCTATTGGATTGGATTGGATTGAATATAGATCGGAATAAATCCAGAGAAAAGCGGATTGAGAAGGATCGACACCCACCCGTTCCGGAACAACGGGAGCCGGATCGATTGGCGAAAGATCGGCGGGCGGAGGGACTGACGGAGGCGGCGATGAGGGTTCTGCTGGAGCTTGTGGAGAAGATCACCTCCGCCTTTTCTTCTCTATGCCTCTATTTACTCCGCTGCCTTGGGGTTTGGTTGTCAAGGGTGTCATCCTAACGTGTCACCGATTGGTGTCAACTGTTAACAGGCGCTCGTACCCACATTCGGCTCGTGGTGGTGGGGGTGACCAAAACCCTAAGACTGACCAAAAGGTCCGACCAGACCCTAAACTATTTTGGCTAGGTTTGGGTCAAGTGCCAATTGAACTTTTTTTCTGATTCAGAGTTCAATTGGGCATGGCAATTGGGGCTTCTCTAACTCGGCCTGCCAGGTGGAAGAACTAATCAAGTTCAAGCCAAGCTTAAACGTACTTATGTAAGACCCAGCCCATTAAGCGAATTAGGTCTTGTTCATTTGACTGGCTCAATTGAATTTGACCCGCAACACAAAAAAAATAAGAGAGAAAGATTGGCACGTGCCGCTCACGTGCCTGGAGAGGAAGAGGACTCCCTTTCTCTCAATCTCGCCAGATGAAATCCAACTCCAAGTTGAATTCCGACCATGACCACCTCCATTTAGAGGCCTCTTGAGTTCTCTCTCTTATCCTTACCGGAGTTGCAGGCAAGATCAGAGCTTGCCACTGGCGATCTTCTAGTTTTCCCTCGCCAAAGGCCAATCACCTTCTCATCATTGTCACGGCCAATTCTTGCCGAAAAATCAAGTAGGGCCTGGCCTCCCTCGAGCTACCCTCTTTCCCTTTCTCCGGATTCTTTGGAGCCTGATGGCAAGTTGGTGGTCACCGGATTTTGGCTAAGAAGGGCAACCCTGTTTTCCCTTGTTTTCATATGCCGAGCTTTCTTCTCTTTCTCTGAACTCATTAGGAAGGGGAGATTAGGATCTGAGGAGGGTTGACTAAGATTTATAAAACTGAAACAAAAATCAGAACTTATAAATTTGAAGATCTCATCTTCAAAAATTCTGCAGGTGTAGAATACCGCAGCCTGATGATCTATTCTAGGTTCCTGTTTGAGCCGCACAATTATCCGGCCTCCACAGATATCCACACGAGGATCTAATTATCTGAGAATAGGTCTTACCGGAGTGCTAGCTCCTTGCAAAGACCTCTCATGACTATCATAATATTGGAAGATAAAAATCTGCAGCATACCTTTTTGAAGAAGAACGCTTTCTTCTTCAACTTTGCTCGCAATAGAGAAAGATGAGGGATGAAGCTTTAAGCGTGGATCTTCCTTGCCTTGCTCCCGTGGATGAAGAGGAAGACGAGGTCCCCTTGCTGCTGTGGAAAAGGAAGGAAGAAGAGAGGGAGAGAGGAGACATGGGGAGGAAGAGGAGAGAATTAATTCATAATGTCTCCCTTGCTACCCTTTTATAGATTGGGTTTAGGGCTTCTCCTAATCTTATTAGGAGTATGAGACTATAACCTACCATTGGATTAATGCCAAGTGTCCAATCCTTGTACTCATAGATGCATGATATGTGTCCACTTAATCAATTGATTAATTTTCTAATCACATTAGGATTCCTAATTTCATTAGAAAAATTAATTGATTTGGGAGCATGCATCTTACGACGCCATGTGGACTTTAAAGTCCGCATAGTGTGAACATGACTTAAGTCATATTCATCCTACGACGACATGTGGTCTTTAAAATCCGCACAAACCTTGGTTTGATCAAATTGACCCAATCATGAACCCAAATCAATTTGGATCGAACCCAATTTGATTTGGCTCATTAAATCAGCCCAATTGCAATCCAATTGCAATCAATTCCACTTATTCTTCCAATTGCAATCAATTCCACTTATTCTTCTTCCATTAACTCACTAACACTTAGTGGGTTAATTCAATCACCAATCATATTGATGATTGATTTCTATTGTGATTCCAAATCACAATTATGATAGTCTGACTAATTAAATCCTCTATGTATGTGACCCCGTAGGTTTTATTCTGACTGGTAGTGAGAAATATTGAGATCTCCGTCTCAATATCACCGAAACTCCTTTCAGTGGACTGAAACGATTTCAGTTCTACTCTTAGGGTTCACTGATCACCAAGTGAATGCCTTCGAGTCTCACAATCTACTAGTGACACCTAGCAGTATGTGGTAGCAACCCAGCAGAATTGAATATCTGAACCTCTAGGTGCAGTTAGCGTATGATATAGTCCCTCTATCATGGATCCCAACGTGATGGAGGTTATGGATATCTCGTCAAACCCCATCGTCCGTCATATGTCAAATTTATACGACTTCCAGTTCGAGATATGGAAAACTCTTTTTCCAAAATACCTGGCCAGGAATTTATCGAACTCAGTCTCATAAATCACATAGGATCTCTCCTAATCTATCAAGGTCGATAAATCCCATCTAGATGCAACCCTATTCCAAAATGAACCTACTGCAGCCAATTCGCACTACAAGGACCCGAATGACTAGGGTCCAAGTTCATATGCTCGTCAAACTACAGCAACCTCACAGTGAATAGCTGAGGCATCGCAAGTCAAAGGAACAGTCATACAACTGCAGCATAAGTAGTCACTGATGAGTGGATAGACATCCATGTGACTACTATCTTTGGTCACGCTCAGTATTTTATTCTCTAACAAGTACTTGCATAATCACGACAGTATCTCTACACCGTGGACTCGAGACTCATCCATCTGACTAAGTGATCTGTGTACTAATCTCAGCAGATCGATCACCGTCCTTCGTGATGGATCCATCGATCAGGAGCATTTAGAAATTAATCCCAAATAACACATGCCTCAAATTCTCAACTCCTTGAGAATATGTGTCATCATCTATTAATTTCTTGGACGATTCGTGGACACATACAAACATGAATGAAAAACAAATTGCCCAATCTTACTTATTAATAAGAGTCAAATTACAAATTTGTGCCCCAGATTACAAATATGCGTCAGCCACGTTGGCTTATAGGGCATACTTCTAACAATCTCCCACTTGCACTAAAGCCAATCAGACATGTATTTAAGTCCCATTTTTTCAAGATGGACTTGTAATTTCTTCTGACTCAGCTGCTTAGTGAATGGATCCGCCACGTTATCAGTGGAGTCTACTTTCTGCACCTTTACATACTTTGTTTCAAGGTAGTCGCGAATTAGATGAAATCGCCGCTCTATGTGCTTGGACTTCTGGTGAGACCTGGGCTCCTTAGTCAGTGCTATGGCACCGTTGTTGTCGCAGAAAAGGGTTATGGTATCTGATGACATGACTCCTAGCTCTTCGACAAACTTCTTGTACCAGAACGCTTCCTTCGTAGCATCCGATGCAGCAATGTACTCTGCTTCCATGATAGAATCTGCAATAATCGGTTGCTTGGTACTATTCCAATTTACCGATCCTCCATTGCATAAGAATATATATCCTGATGTAGACTTTCTAGCATCAGGGTCAGTCATGAAGTCTGAATCAGTGTATCCTTCCACCTTTAACTCTGTGCCTCCCCCAAAGACCAAAAACATATCCTTAGTCCTTCTCAAGTACTTAAGAATATTTTTCATAGCTATCCAGTGCTCCTCGCCTGGATTCGACTGATATCTGCTCGTGACACTCACAGCATGTGCTATATCAAGTCGAGTACATAGCATGACATACATGAGGCTCCCTATTGCCGATGCATAAGGGATCCTACTCATGCGCTGAATCTCTTCAGATGTTTTGGGACACATCTTCTTGGAGAGATTTATCCCATGCCTTAGGGTTAACAATCTCCTTTTAGAGTTTTTCATGCCGAACCTCTTCAGCACTTCCTTTATGTACATTTTCTGTGATAGCCCAAGCATCCTCTTAGATCTTTCTTTATAGACCTTAATCCCCAAAATATAAGATACTTCACCTAGGTCTTTTATGGAGAACTTCTTAGACATCCATAACTTAACCGATGTGAGCATGGAAATATCATTCCCAATTAGGAGTATATCATCCACGTACAATACGAGGAATACTATAGCCCTCCCACTGACCTTTTTGTACACACATGGTTCCTCTTCATTTTTGATGAAATCAAACAATTTGATCACATCATCGAGACGAGTGTTCCAACTCCGAGATGCTTGCTTTAGTCCATAAATGGATCTTTGCAGCTTGCAGACCTTATAATCACCATCACTGGAAGTGAAACCCTGAGGCTGTTCCATATAGATATCTTCCTTAAGATATTCATTAAGGAATGCAGTTTTCACATCCATCTGCCATATCTCATAATCATGATAAGCTGTAATGGCAAGCAACGTTCGAATGGACTTCAACATAGCTACCGGTGAAAAGGTATCCTGATAGTCAATGCCTTCGCGCTGACTATAACCTTGTGCCGCCAACCTTGCCTTATAGATCTCTACCTTGCCATCCAAACCCATTTTTCTTTTGTAGATCCATTTACACCCAATAAGTACTATACCTTCCGGCAGATCTACTAAGGTCCATACTTGGTTGGAATGCATGGAGTTTATTTTTGACTTCATCGCATCCATCCATTTTTCGGAGTCGATGTCTAACATCGCTTCATTGTAGGTCTTGGGATCATCACTACGATCTCTTTCTTCCATGAGGAACTCTTCCTCTATTTCCTCTGTAAGAATACCTAAGTATCTTTCAGGAGGATGGGAGATCCTATTGGATCTACAAAGTGGACGAGGTTCTTCATTTATTGGCTCAATGTAAATAGGTTCACTAGGCTTAATTGCTTGTTGCTCTTGAGAGACTTTCTCTTCGAGCTCAATTTTCCTCTCACTGCCTCTATCAAGGATAAACTGTTTTTCCAAGAAGATGGCATGTCGGCTCACAAACACTTTGTGGTTTTCTGGGATGTAAAACTTATATCCTAATGACTCTTTAGGATATCCAATGAAATGAGCACCAATTGTCCTAGCCTCTATCTTGTCGCCTGTTGTCGTTTGACTTGGGCCGGACATCCCCAAATCTTGAGATAACCAAGACTTGGTTTTTTACCATGCCATATCTCATACGGTGTGGTAGGAACGGACTTAGAGGAAATTCTATTCAATATGTAGATAGCTGTAAGTAGGGCATCTCCCCACAAGAATAAGGGTAAGTCAGTGAAGCTCATCATGGACCCGACCATATCCAATAGGATCTGATTCCTCCTTTCTGACACTTCGTTGAGTTGAGGTGTTCTAGGAGGTGTCCATTGTGAAACTATACCATTTTGTTTGAGATAATCGCGAAACTCTCCACTAAGGTATTCTCTTCCTCGATCTGATCGAAGAACTTTAATGAGTTTTCCAGTCTGTTTTTCTACTTCAAATCTGAATTCTTTGAACCTTTCAAATGCTTCAGATTTATGTCTCATAAGATAGACATAACCATACCGTGAGAAATCATCGGTAAAAGTAATAAAGTAGAAAAATTGATCCCTAGCCTGCACATCGAATGGGCCACACACATCAGTGTGTACTAGGGCAAGTATTTCAGCGGACCTCTCCCCGTGTCCTACAAAGGGTAATTTGGCCATTTTTTCTTGAAGGCAGGATTCACAAATCGGATATGACTCAAAAGTCAATGAACTCAAAAGCTCATGTTTCTCCAATTTGTTAATTCTATCTTCTTCTATATGACCAAGTCTGAGGTGCCACAAATATTTTTGATTTATCTCATCTTTAGATCTTTTAGATCCTATAGTACTCACTGTATGCTCAGATACGTTTATAGATACATCCATATGTAAGTGATAGAGACCGTCAATCATAAAACCACGTCCAAACAGTTTATTTTGCAAATAAATGGAAACGTAGTCTTTATTGAAATTGAATTCATAATGTTCCTATGCTAGACAAGATACAGAAATCAGATTTCTGCTAATATTAGGTACAAAATAACAATCACTAAGTATCAAACTAAATCCTGACGGTAAATGTAAAGGGAATGTGCCCACAGCAACAGCAGCAACTTTTGCTCCATTGCCAATCTGTAGGGTTACCGCACCTTCCGTAAGCCTTCTACTTTCCTTTAGACCCTGCATGGTAGTACACAAGTGAACACTAGAATTAGAGTCTATAACCCAACTGGAAATAGAAGAAACCGTTAGATTAGTTTTAATAATGAGCATATTAGGCATACTTTCAGAAGGCGTGTCACCCTTCTTGCTCTTTATGTTTCCCATATAGATAGGATAGTTCCTCTTCCAATGGCCGTCTTCATTGCAATGGAAATATTTTTCTTTGGGCTCGGCCTTCTTCTTAGGAACTTCCTTCTTCGGCTTTTTCTCGGTCTTCTGCTTCTTCGCAGGCTTCTTCTTCTTTCCAGTAGACTTTCTCTTGGAAGTTGAAGCTAGCTCAGCAGCGAGAACTGTGCCCCTTAAAACTTTCAAGGCTCCCTCAGTTGTCACCAACATATTCAAAAATTCAAGTTTGGTGCATTCAATTTTATTCATATGGTAGTTTACAATAAACTACCCATATGAACGTGGCAACGATTGTAGGATCAAATCCGTTTGCAAATCCTTATGCATGGTCATGCCAAGCTTCTCAAGCTCCTCAAGATCCTTGATCATGGTCAAACCATGTTCATGGACGGACTGCCCATTGCGCATCTTGGCTTTGAAGAGCCGCTTGGACACTTCAAACCTCGCTGCGCGACTCTGTTCACCATACAACTCTTGTAGGTGATCAAGTATATCCTTAGCAATCTTCATGCTCTCATGCTGGCATTGCAATTCGTTGGACATGGATGCCAAAATGTAGCACCTAACCTTATTGTCGTCATCCAACCATTTTGCATGCGTCTCATGCTGCTCATTGGTTGCACGGGTTGGTAACACCGGGAGTTCATGGTCGAGAACATAAGCTATCTTTTCACAACTCAAGACAATCTTTAAGTTGCGAAGCCAATCTTCATAGTTTGGTTCGGTCAACCTATTGTTATCTAGAATTCGAACTATCGGGTTGGAAGACATTGACATCTGCAGAGAGTAAAGATTCTAATTAGAAATTTGTATTTGACATTAATTTGTTTTAGGGACTTTTAAAACCAAATTGGATCAAATCCTCCCACTATTTCTCGGATCTCTCACACTCCCCTCGTAAAGATACGGAAACCTGCAACTTAGGTTTTCGAGTGGGGTGCTGCCATCCCACCAATCTACATGTCACCTCATCTAGTAGTTATTGGAGACACAGACGATGAGTGTACAACTCTTGTGCAATGCTTCATAAGCATATTGAGCTAACATGGTCTCCAAGTCATAAGGACCTCACCTAACAGTTATTGGACCCGTTCCTTGGTTAAGTCAGACCTACCGTATATCCTGCGAAAATAAAGCTGTGATTGGGTCCTCACCTAACAGTTATTGCAGCCCAACTCCACATTTACTCCACAACATCTCATGTTAATAGAGATGTCCAATCCTCCAATGTAACTAGCCCACTGTATCTAGCCGAGATTAATCAACGTCGGAAAGATCTTAGCAACTCTACTACGGTGGAAGACCAATCGACTTAATATTGGGTAATCAGATCTTAGTCATTCCAACTTTGAGCTTTCCATAGGAGGTAATCGATCAATTGGCCAGGTAAGCAGGTGGGAGGCTCTTTTTACTCAGAGAGTAAGGTCCTAATTAAGTAACCACCTTTGAGCTTGCCTAGACACTAATTAGATCAATTAATCAAATATGGCTAGCTCAATGTATCGTTCACTCTCGATTGATTTAGGAAGATTTTAGGTCTCTTGGGATTTACATTTAATGTAACCATCTACCCAATACCATATGTCATTCGATTTACATCTTATGTAAATGTCACATTGGTTCAGGTTTACATCCTATGTAATTATGAAACCCTTTCATATATTATGTGCTTACATTTTATGTAAATGACATAATTGTTTCAGTTTACATTGTTGCCCAAGAAGACAACCCAAGAGGGGGGGGGGGGGGGGTGAATTGGGTTTTAAGTAATAATTGCAAATTAAAACTTAATGAGTAACTAATTAAGATTATTGCAGGCAGATTAATTAGATTACTAGTTGTAGTGAGTGAAGAGGATGGAAGAGACAATGAACCAATTACAAACACGAGAGGTTTTATAGTGGTTCGAAGTTAACCCTTACTCCTACGTCCACTCCCCAAGCTTCACTTGGGAGCTCACTATAATTCTTAGGATTATAGCCGGTTGTTTTACAAGTTCACAACCCAACTTGTTGTTTTCACGAGATCACAACGAACTCGGTCGGTTTTCACAGGCTCACCGACTAGAACCATTCGATTGTTTTTCCGGGATCACAATCGAACCCTTACACCATTGGTTTTAACCTTGGCTCACCAACAAACCTTACAACCCTTGATTCAATCCCCTGAGTGAATCAAGTAAGAAAATAGTTTGGGAAAAGTTACAAGGTAAGCTTCTTAGTAAGCAAATATTCGAGAATATGAAAAGAGTAGAGTTAGAAGCCCTCAAACAGATTTTGGAAGTGGAAGAAGGGGCTTCTCGAACTCTGAGTCTCCTCTTTGAATGCGCTAAAGATTTGATGTCAGAAGGAGAGCCTTGAATGCGAAGGAAAGAGTTTATTGGATGGAGTTCAATACACTTCTTCCTTCTTCCTCTTGTATTTACTCTTGAGAGCCTTTGGTAGGTGAAAATCCCTTTTTGTTTGAATGGAATAGCTCTCTTGATGTCTACTACTGTTCCCTCTGGCTATTTAAGCAGTCCCCTTTGAAAACTAGCCGTTAGACACTAGTTTGTGGCCGTTCTGCATAATCTGCAACTCCTAACAATGTATCCGTTGGGGTCGGAGTCGACTCGCTCGATCTGGAGTCGACTCGGCTATTGCTGGAGTCGACTCATGCTTTACTGGAGACGACTCACCCACTGGTCAGGATTTGAATTAAAGTTCTGTCCCGTTCTGGAGTCGACTCGGCCAAGCCTGGAGTCGACTCGCCAATATCCGGAGATGACTCGGCCCTCTGGAGACGACTCGTTCTTAGGGTTCCAGAGATTTATTTTTCTGCATTTCTTTCTCGAGTCGACTCGGATCATCTTGGAGTCGACTCGGCTCTCAGAGCCCAAAAACTGATCTTTTGTCTTTGGAGTTGAACTGCCTCGGAGTCGACTCGGATCATCTTGGAGTCGACTCGGCTCTCAGAGCTCGAAGTTGGTTCTCTGACTTTTAGTCTTGCTTTCCTCTGAGAGTCGACTCGGACGTAACTAGGAGTCGACTCGCCAAACTTCGGAGTCGACTCGTAACCTTCTGGAGTCGACTCGGTTGTAGGGTCTGAAATACATCGTTCTGTCTTTCTTCTGTTATCCTTAGGAGTCGACTCGGAAACGTCGGGAGTCGACTCGGCAACCATCGGAGTCGACTCGAACCCTTCTGGAGTTGACTCGCTGACAGGGTCTGAAAATCAACTTTCTGTCCTTCTGTCAGTTCTCAGTCGGAGTCGACTCGTAGTGTACCGGAGTCGACTCGAGCTTGTGCCAGAATCTCTAAAACACTTGGAGTCGACTCGCAAGCTTCCGGAGTCGACTCGAGCTTCAGACTTTGGCTTAATTGTGTTCAACACTTAGCCGAATAATCTTGAACAAACACTCGATGCTTTTAAAGATAAATTCACATATATTTGCCTGAAACTCTAGATTGAATTCATTAGTATAATTTAAAATATACTCAAATGCTTTGAGCTCATCAAAATCAAATAGGGGTATAACCAATCACTCCACAATCTCTCCTTTTTTGATGATGACAAAACATTGAGTATTTGTAAAGTGAATTGCTCAACCAAGAGGAGATCTATAATAGAGTTTTGAAATGAATTCAAATATCTAGTCATTTAATTTATCCAAAATTGAAAGGTATGAAACAGTAAATCCTGAAATTAAAGCTTCTCCTTTCATTTGGAATTATATAAGCCTTCATATCATGCAATCAATTATTTGGCTTATATGTGTTTAATGAATTTGCTTTCTTAAGATTTCAGATTCTCCCCCTCAACATATGCATTCAATTTTGTTTAGGTTCTCTAAATTTTCTTTTAATGTCTTGAAGTTTTTGAGCTTAAATTTTTAGTTTTAGAGGAAAAATCTGACAATTTGTTCTTGAGTATGATTCAACTAATCTCCGAATATCCCTTGAATAGATTCTGGAGATTACTCCTTGAGGAGCCCCAATAGAGAGATAATGAGCCTCGAGGTATCGAATCCACTGAGAACAAATTACTTTTTGCATTAAGGATTTTCTTTTTAGTAATTCCCTTTACATTTTAAATCTACATATTTTCTCCCCCTTTTTGTCATCATAGCAAAAAGACACAGAATTAGAACTCAAGAATGCACAATTTTGAAAGGAGATTTCTACTCATTGTATTAAATCCAAATTTGAGTACAAGTATGATTACATATCAAAAGAAGTCCTCAAGGAACTGTACATCATAAGAAAAATAGATAAGAATACACTAGTTTTTCTTTGTAGTGGAGGATGTGGCTCCCGTACTCAGTCTAGTGTGTTTGATGACCATGCTTAACCCCTCATTGATGTTCCCTAGTTGTTCGAGAATCTCCGAGGTGACTCTAGACTGTGTCGAGGAAATCTCGTTCGCACTCTCTTGGAAGGTGTCAAGCTTGAGAATCAATACATTAGCTAGCCGCTCTGCACCCTGACTCTGGTTGCCTAGCTCATGTCTGATGCTGTCTCGCATCTTCCTTGTGTCGTCCTTGACGTCACTCATGTTCCAGTATTGAGCTTGAACTAGGCTTCGTACATTGGATATTTCCTTCTTCAGGTGTGCAGTCATCTCTGTCACGGCTGCCAAGGAGGGGACTATCTCGGTGGAGGGAGCAATCTGAGGACCTCGTAGCTCCCTCAGCAGATCATCTCTCAGCTCCCTCACTATCTCCTGCCTCAACTCTCGGAGCTGCTCAGAAGATATCCGGACTTCGAGAGGTTGCTGAGGTGGTGGAGCTGTAGATGGTCCGGCTGAAGTGGATGGGAATGAAGGACCAGAAGTGGAAGGAAAAATTGGAAGATCTGTATAGTGCTCCTGGTCATGGTCAGGGCTAGGGGAGTGATGAGTGGTAGGGTCAGATGGTGTGGATGTGGATGGTTTCCGTACCCAGACTCTCCCGACCTTGTGGAATTCCATTCGATGGAAGGTTCCCTCACCCATGCGATCTGTAAAATGCAGTGAGCGAGAGGGTTCGCCCTTAGGGATAGGGACCTCTAACTCCCTAAAGATAAGAGTGAATAGCATTCCATATGGGAGACTCAACCTAGGTTTGTCTAGGGGTTCACAGAGATACTTGTAGATGAGTTTAGGGAAGTTGATAGGAGTGTCTTGGAGTATGTGGAACATCAAAGCTAGGTCTCTCTCTGAGATGAAGTCAAACCTACCAGTTTTGGGGAAGAGAGTCCTAGAAATGATACTTAGGAGAAGCCGCATTTCAGCCGAAAGCTGATTTGCGAACACCTCCTCTATGGAGGATTGAGGTGGACTCCCTAAGATGGCCGTAAGGGTCTCTGTCCTATCTGAGGGGTGTGTGGAAAAGATTCCTCTCTGGAGAGATGGAGGACTCGAGCAATGAAGTCCTCGGAAATGAAAACTGGGGCACCCGCTACAGTTCCCTGGATACCGCCGCTACCCCCGTGCGACAGTACCATAAAATTCTCTAACTAACCCTGGATAGGTAGGGAGGTCAAGAGAATAAAAGAACTCTAAGCCCTGGGCCCTAAGGTGATGCCCTAGGTTGAACCCTTCCTGGGAGAGAAAGTCAAAGTTGACTTGCCTCCCGGTAGAGACAACCTTCCCGGCGCATGAGCGCGAGGGAACCGGCCTAGGCGGGGAAGGAACCGGAGGTGGTGGCCTCGTGGGTTCGTTCCAAGCCTTGGACTGTCGCTCGACCCCACTCACAGAGACGGGTCTCTTCCGGCTTGGAACAACGGCTTTCCTAGGCATTTTTGACCTAAACATGGAATGATGGACAAGAAAACTGGAGGAAAACTCGACGGAGAGGACCTAGAACGGGTCGGAGAAGAGGTCGGAGACGACTCTAGGGCTTTTGAACAGTGGCGGCCGAAAATAGAAGTGAAGAGAAAAATATTCCGCTTAGGGTTAAAAGTCGGATTCCCAACCTCGAGTCGACTCTGGTAAGTCGTGAGTCGACTCGACCTCGAGTCGACTCGCCCACGAGCCGACTCTAAAATCTATTCGAGTCGATTCGAACTCTGGCACATGACCAAAAAGCTTGTTATTTTCATGCCAAAAGAGAGAGTTATGGAACTATCAAAGATTTAAGAACTGATTTGGTGATCATAGATAAGAAACCCTATGTCTAACATAAGCTAATCATCAAAATCAATGAATTAGAGGAGAGTATCACTAGAATAGATCAATTACTCCTAACCCTCTTCTAAGTATACAAAATCGATCTTCACTCAAAGGTTTTGTGAAGATGTCAGCAAGTTGATCATCAGTACAAACAAATTGAAGTGTCACATCACCATTCAGTACATGATCTCTTATGAAGTGATGTCTTATCTCAATGTGTTTAGTTCTTGAATGCTGAATTGGATTTTTAGTTAGATTAATGACACTTGTATTATCACAGTTAATGGGAATTTTATCTTGTTTAATGCCATAATCTTCAAGTTGTTGTTTAATCCACAAGACTTGAGCACAACAACTTCCGACAGCAACATATTCGGCTTCAGCCGTAGATAGTGCAACCGAGTTTTGTTTCTTGCTAAACCAAGAGATTAAGTTTTCTCCTAAGAATTGACGTGACCCGCTGGTGCTTTTTCTATCAAGTTTACAACCAGCAAAGTCTGAATCAGTGTACCCTATTAAGTTTATGCTTGATTCTTTAGAGTACCATAGACATATGTTTTTTGTTCCTATGAGATATTTAAAGATTTTCTTAACTGCAATTAGGTATGATTCCTTAGGATTAGATTGATATCTAGCACACATGCATACACTAAACATGATATCAGGTCTACTTGCTGTAAGATATAATAAAGATCCTATCATACCTCTATACATCTTTTGATCTACTGATTTACCTGATTCATCTTTGTCTAGTTTGCATGATGAACTCATGGGTGTGCTGATTGGCTTGTTTCCATCCATATCAAACTTCTTAAGCATCTCCTTGATATATTTTGCTTGATTGATGAAGATGCCTTCTTTAGATTGTTTGATTTGGAGCCCGAGAAAATAGTTCAGCTCTCCCATCATGCTCATTTCAAATTCACTCTGCATTAGGTCAGCAAATTCTTCGCAGAGGCGATTGTTAGTAGCACCGAAAATAATATCATCTACATAAATCTGTACTACTAACATATCTTTGTTTTTCTTCTTTAAAAACAGTGTTGTATCAATATTCCCTCTAGAGAATTCGTGGTCTAATAGAAATTTGCTAAGTCTTTCATACCATGCTCTAGGAGCTTGTTTTAGACCATAAAGTGCTTTGTTTAGTTTATAAACATAATTGGGGTATTGATGATTTTCAAAATCAGGAGGTTGTTCTACATACACCTCCTCATTAATATACCCATTTAAAAAGGCACTTTTTACATCCATTTGAAATAGTTTGAAGTCTTTAGAGCATGCAAATGCTAGTAACAATCTAATTGCTTCAAGTTTAGCTACAGGAGCAAAAGTCTCATCAAAGTCTATACCTTCTTCTTGATTATAGCCCTTTGCTACTAATCTAGCCTTGTTACTAATCACAACTCCATTTTCATCAAGTTTATTTTTGTATATCCATTTAGTTCCTATTATTGAGTATTCAGTGGGTCGTTCAACTAAGTTCCATACTTTATTTCTAGTAAATTGGTTTAGTTCTTCTTGCATAGCATTTATCCAATTTACATCATTTTCAGCTTCTCCAATGTTTTTAGGTTCTAAATATGAAACAAAAGCTAGGTGATTATTTAAGTTCCTAAGAGAAGCTCTACTTCTAATAGGTTGTGATGTATCATCTAATATTAATTCTTTAGGGTGACCGTATGCATACCTCCTAGCCTTTGTAAGCCCATGATCATCAATTACCTCTTGGCTTGTTGAAGTTTCTCCAATTTGCTTCGGTTCATTCTCTTGTAATGTCATATCATCTATCTTTTTCTCAGTATTTCTGCATCATCATCAAGAACTACTCTCTTGCTAGAAGAGATATCATTAATATCATCAAAAACAACATGTATAGACTCTTCAATAACAAGGGTTCTTTTGTTAAAGACTCTATAAGCTTTACTTGATGTAGAATATCCCAAAAAGATACCTTCATCAGATTTAGAATCAAATTTACCTAAGTTATCTTTCCCATTATTATGAATGAAACACCTACACCCAAAATATGAAAATAATTTACTTTGGGCTTTCTATCTCTCCAAAGTTCATAAGGTGTTTTCTTTATAATTGGTCTCAATAAAACTCTATTTAATATATGACATGATGCGTTAATGGCTTCTCCCAAAAAATACTTAGGGAGGTTACTTTCACACAACATGGTTCTAGCCATTTTCTCTAGGGTTCTATTCTTTCTTTCCACAACTCCATTTTGTTGTGGTGTCCTAGGTGCAGAGAAATTATGAGTTATCCCCTTTTTACTACAGAATTCATCAAATAGATGATTTTCAAATTCCGTTCTATGATCACTCCTAATAGCTATAATTGAAGCATTTCTTGAGTTAGTTACTTCCTTATGAAATTTCTTAAATACTGAAAATGCTTCATCTTTATGAGCTAAAACATGACCCCAGTGTATCTAGAAAAATCATTTACAATGACAAGATCATACTTGTTTCCACCAAGGCTTGTGGTTCTAGTTGGTCCAAAAAGATCCATGTGAAGTAGTTCAAGGGGTCTAGCAGTTAGAGACACAATTTATGGATTTTAAAAGAACTTCTAGATTGTTTGCTATATTGACATGCTTCACAAATTTTATTTTTCTCAAATTTTAGCTTTGACAAACCAATCACAGGAATCTCTTTTAACTAATTTTGATATTGTATCCATACTTGCATGACTTAATTTACGGTGCTATAACCAACTTGCATCATTGACTTTAGAATCACTAGCTACTAGGCAACGGCTATTATTGGTGAGATCTTCAAGATCTACTACATAAACATTGCCACGTCTTATTCCTTTGAATACTAAGCTATTGTCAATTGAGTTGGTTATGATGCATAGAGATGGCTTAAATAGAACATCAAAACCTCTATCACATAATTGACTAACGCTAAATAAGTTATGCTTAAGACCATCTACAAATCGTACATTATCAATGAAGGTTGAAGAGGTGATTTGTACTTTATCTATGCCAACGATGTGATTTTGATTATCATCTTCAAAAGTCACAGCACCTCCCTTTTTAGGCTCTAGGGTTGAAAAATTGCTCCTTATCACCCGTCATGTGTCTTGAGCAACCACTATCCAAATACCAACAGTTTTTGTCGACTTTGGCTGCAAGACATTCTTACACAAGAAAATCATATAATTTTAGGTACCCAAGTTTTCTTGGGTCCTTCAAGGTTAGTAATGTTGGTTCCTTTTGGAACCCAAACCTTTTTAATTTTTCTTTTAGCTTCTACTTTCCTATGGTCACACACATTGGCTTTATGTCCTACTTTTCCACAGCAAAAGCAGGTATTATTTTTAGTTTTACTTTTCCTAGCTTTTACAAAAAAATTTTTAAGAAACTTTTGCTTATTCTTAGGCTTATACCCTAAACCAGCTCTATTAAATACAGCTCGTTGATTATTAAGTATCATCTCCAATTTTTCAGAACTATATGTAAACTTTTCTACAATAGATTTGTATTTTTCAAGTTCTTTTGTTAACTTCAGTTTTTCTGTTTTTAGTAGGTTTAAGTCTTTTGTAAGATTATCTTTTATAATTTGTTTACTGTTTTTAAGTTCTGAAACTTTCTTAGTTCGTTTTTCGTTATCTTTAATTAAGGTATTAGTTTTTTGAGTTAGCATTTGGTTGCTTGTTTTAAGTTCTAAATTTTCTTTGATGATAGAATCTTTGTCCTTAATTAATTTATCGTACTTATGGGAGTGAGATTGATTAGTTAGTTTTAATTCTTTATTTTTAAGATTTATTGTCTTATATTCATCCATTAGTTCATTAAAAATATTATACAATTCATCAAAGGTAAAATCTAAATGCGTTTCAGATGTTATCTCATTTTCATTTGCCATAAAACAGAAGTTTGGCATTTTCCTCTTGTTCCTCATCCGATGATGATGATGATGAATTGGAGTCCGTCAAAGTGGAGACGAGAGCTTTCTTTTTCTTGTATCTGCTGCCCTTCTTCAGCAAGGGACAGTCGACTCTGAAATATCCCGGCTTCTTACATTCATAGCATCCGATTCCCTCACTTTCCTTTTCCTTACCTTTATCCTTGTTGTAGGAACTTGAGGAACCTCTCTTTTGATTAAACGGACTTCTTCCGATTGATGAATCTTCGAAACTTTCTCACGAGAAGAGCCTCTTCATCATCTTCCTCATTGTCTTCTTCTTCGCTGTTGCTACTGCAAGATGAATCTTTGTTAGAAGAAGTAGATTTGAGGGGCTATTACATTTTTCTTATGAGAGGATTCTTCTTCGCTATGTTGTTTCATCGTGAGCTCATGCGTCATCAGGGATCCAAGAAGCTCCTCGAGTGGTAGCTTATTCAAGTCCTTAGCTTCTTGGATTGCCGTTACCTTGGCTTCCATGACCTTGACAAAGATCGAAGAATTTTCCTGACAAAGTCACTGTTAGCATAACTTTTGCCAAGGCTTTTTAGACCATTGACAATATCAGTAAATCTAGTAAACCATGCAAGTGATAGTTTCATTAGAATCCATTTTAAATAGTTCATACTATGAACTAGCATGTTTATTTTAGATTCCTTGACTTGATTCGTGCCCTCTGTGGGTCACTTCAAGTCTGTCCCATATCTCTTTTGCAGAATTGCAAGTAGAGACTCTATTGAATTCATTACGGTCTAAGGCACAATAAAACACATTCATTGCTTTGGCATTTAGTTGTGCCTTCCTTCTATCATTGTCATCCCAATCTTTTCAAGTTTGGGTATAGTAATGTTATCTTCAAAAATAGAAGGAATGTATGGTCCATCTAACTATGATGCTCCAAATCTCATAGTCTTGAGCTTAGATAAATATCCTCATCCTAGCCTTCCAATAGGTGTAGTCGGTTCCATTGAAGAATGGAGGCCTATGGATGGATTGCCCCTCAATAAGAGAAGATCCAAAAGGGGTTGTCATTTTGATCTTTTATTCTTTAATATAAGAGCTCCGGCTCTGATACCACTTGTTTGCCCAAGAAGACAACCCAAGAGGGGGGGGGGGGGGGGGGTGAATTGGGTTTTAAGTAATAATTACAAATTAAAAACTTAATGAGTAACTAATTAAGATGTATTGCAGGCAGATTAATTAGATTACTAGTTGTAGTGAGTGGAGAGGATGGAAGAGACAATGAACCAATTACAAACACGAGAGGTTTTATAGTGGTTCGGAGCTGACCCTTGCTCCTATGTCCACTCCCCAAGCTTCACTTGGGAGTTCACTATAATTTCTAGGATTACAGCCGGTTGTTTTACAAGTTCACAACACAACTTGTTGTTTTTCACGAGATCACAACGAACTCCGGTCGGTTTTCACAGGCTCACCGACTAGAACCACCCGATTATTTTTCCGGGATCACAATCGAACCCTTACACCGTTGGTTTGAACCTTGGCTCACCAACAAACCTTACAACCCTTGATTCAATCCCTGATTGAATCAAGTAAGAAAATAGTTTGGAAAAGTTACAAAGTAAGCTTCTTAGTAAGCAAAATATTCGACAATATGAAAAGAGTAGAGTTAGAAGCACTCAAACAGATTTTGGAAGTGGAGAAGGGGCTTCTCGAACTCTGAAGTCTCCTCTTGAATGCGCTAAAGATTTGATGTCAGAAGGAGAGCCTTGAATGCGAAAGAAGAGTTTGTTGGATGGAGTTCAATGCACTTCTTTTCTCTTCCTCATGTATTTACTCTTGAGAGTCTTTGGTAGGTGGAAATTTCCTTTTGTTTGAATGGAATAGCTCTCATTGATGTCTACTACTGTTCACTCTGGCTATTTAAGCAGTCCCTTTGAAAACTAGCCGTTAGAACACTAGTTTGTAGCCATTCTACCACAATCTGCAACTCCTGACAATGTATCCGTGTGGGTCGGAGTCGACTCGCTCGATCTGGAGTCGACTCGATGTTGCTGGAGTCGGACTTCATGCTTTACTGGAGATGACTCGCCCACTGGTCAGGATTTTGAATTAAAGTGCTTGTCCCGTTCTGGAGTCGACTCGGCCAAAACCTGGAGTTGACTCGCCAATATCCGGAGATGACTCGGCCCTCTGGAGATTGACTCGTTCTCAGGGTCCAGAGATCTATTTTTCTGCATTTCTTTCTCGAGTCGACTCGGATCATCTGGAGTCGACTCGGCTCTCAGAGCCCAAAAACTGATCTTTCTGTCTTTGAAGTTGAACTGCTCGGAGTCGACTCGGATCGTCTTGGAGTCGACTCGGCTCTCAGAGCCCGAAGTTGGTTCTTCTAACTTTTAGTCTTGCTTTCCTTGAGAGTCGACTCGGACGTAACTAGGGTCGACTCGCCAAACTTCGGAGTCGACTCGTAACCTTCTGAAGTCGACTCGGTTGCAGGGTCTGAAATACATCGTTCTGTCTTTCTTCTGTTACCCTTAGGAGTCGACTCGGAAACGTCGGAAGTCGACTCGGCAACCATCGGAGTCGACTTGAACCCTTCGGGGGTCGACTCGCTGACAGGGTCTGAAAATCAACTTTCTATCCTTCTGTCAGTTCTCAGTCGGAGTCGACTCGAGCTTGTGCCAGAATCTCTGAAACACTTGGAGTCGACTCGCAAGCTTCCGGAGTCGACTCGAGCTTCAGACTTTGGCTTAATGTGTTCAACACTTAGCCGAATAATCTTGAACAATAAAGATAAATTCATATATATTTGCCTGAAACTCTAGATTGAAATTTATTAGTATAACTTAAAATATACTCAAATGCTTTGAGCTCATCAAAATTAAATAGGGGTAAACCAATCACTCCACATACATCTTATGTAAATGTCATATTATTTAAAGATTATATTTACATTCTCATGCAAATAAATTTTGTTTAACTAATACATACATCTCATGCATACATTGTTTAAACATACCTTAAACAAGTATGAACATCTATGATTACACATGCATCTCATGTATATTTTCAAATCCGAAACTTTAAAACCATTATGCTATTCTATAGATTTCAGATCATGCATTACTTGATTTATAATATTGTAATCTAATTGTAATTCTAAAAACAATTTGCAAGATCATAATAAATAAAAATCTGCATGCTGAAAATTTCAGCAACATAAAATTTCAGCACGCAGAAAATCCAGCAAGTATAATTCCTTTAAAGAACGTGGTAATCAATCCTTAAATCCTATTCATGCTCCCTAAGAACTTTGGCTCTGAAACCTACTGCTGAGTTACGCCCCGTTCGATGCGACGTTCGCAGAGGAAATTCGAACGGGACGTCGTTCATCGTATGAACGTGCTTTGGATCGTAGAATTCAAAATTTTTCTGGATCAAATCCAGAAAGATCTTTGAACTCATTAGGAAGGGGGAGATTAGGATCTGAGGAGGGTTGATTAAGATTTAATAAAACTGAAACAAAAATCAGAAATTATAAATTTGAAGATCTCATCTTTCAAAAATTTTGCAGGTGTAGAACACCGCAGCCTGATGATCTATATAGGTTCCTGTTTGAGCCGCACAATTGTCCGGCCTCTACAGGTAATCCACACGAGGAATCTAATCATCTGAGAAATAGGTCTTACCAGAGTGCTGGCTCCTTGCAAGACCTCTCATAACTATCATAATATTAGAAGATAAAAATCTGCAGCATACCTCTTTGAAGAAGAACGCTTTCTTCTTCAACCTTGCTCGCAAGGAGGAAGATGAGGGATGAAGCTTTAAACGTGGATCTTCCTTGCCTTGCTCCTGTGGATGAAGAGAAGACGAGGTCCCCTTGCTGCTGTGGAGAAGGAAGGAAGAAGAGAGGGAGAGAGGAGACGTGGGGAGAAAGAGGAGAAGAATTAATTCATAATGTCTCCCTTGCTAACCCTTTTATAGATTGGGTTTAAGGCTTCTCCTAATCTTATTAGGAGTATGGGACTATGACCTACCCTTGGATTAATGCCAAGTGTCCAATCCTTGTGCTCAATAGATGCATGACATGTGTCCACTTAATCAATTGATTAATTTTCTAATCACATTAGGATTCCTAATCTTATAGAAAAATTAATTGATTTGGAGCATGCATCGTACGACGCCATGTGGATTTTAAAGTCCGCATAGTGTGAACATGACTTAAGTCATATCATCCTACGATGACATTGGTCTTTAAAATCCGCACAAACTTGGTTTAATCAAATTGACCCAATCATGAACCCAAATCAATTTGGGTCGAACCCAATTTGATTTGGGCTCATTAAATCAAGCCCAATTGCAATCCAATTGCAATCAATTCCCACTTAATTCTTCTTCCATTAACTCACTAACACTAGTGGGTTAATTTAATCACCAATCATATTGATGATTGATTTCTATTGTGATTCATAATCACAATTATGATAGTCTGACTAATTAAATCCTCTATGTGTGTGACCCCGTAGGTTCTATTCTGACTGGTAGTGAGACATAGTGAGATCTCCATCTGCAATATCACTGAAACTCCTTTCAGTGGACTGAAACGATTTCAGTTCTACTCTCAGGGTTCACTGATCACCAAGTGAATGCCTTCGAGTCTCACTATCCTAGTGACACCTACCAGTATGTGATGGCAACCTAGTAGAATGGAATGTCTGAACCTCTAGGTGCAGTTAGTGTATAATACAGTCCCTCTATCATGGATTCTGACGTGACGGAGGTTATGAAAATCTCGTCAAACTCCATCGTCCATCATATGTCAAATTTATACAACTTCCAGTTCGAGATATGGAAAACTCTTTTTCCTAAAATACCTGCCCAAAAATTTATCGAACTTAGTCTCATAAATCACATAGGATCACCCTAATCTATCAAGGTCGATAGATCCCTTCTAGATGCAACCCTATTCCAAAATGAACCTACTGTAGCCAATCCGCACTACAAGGACCCGAATGGCTAGGACCCAAGTTCACATGCTCGTCAAACTACAGCAACCTCACAGTGAATAGCTGAGGCATCGCAGGTCAAAGGACCAGTCATACAACTGCAGCATAAGTAGTCACTGACGAGTGGATAGACATCCATGTGACTATTATCTTTGGTCACGCTCAGTATTTTATTCTCTAACAAGTACTTGCATAATCACTCCAGTGTCTCTATACCTTGGACTCGAGACTCGTCCATCTGACTAAAAGTGATCTGTGCACTAATCTCAGCAGATCGATCACCGTCCTTCGTGATGGATCCATCGATCAGGAGCATTTAGAAATTAATCCCTAAGGATACATGCCTCAAATTCTCAACTCCTTGAGAATATGTGTCATCATCTATTAATTTCTTGAACGATTCATGGACACATACAAACGTGAATGAAAAATAAATTGCCCAATCTTATTTATTAATAAGAGTCAAATTACAAATTTGTACCCCAAATTACAAATATGCATTAGCCACGTTGGCTTCTAGGGCATACTTCTAACAGAAAACTCCTGTTTTGAGTCAAACTAGTGCTGTCGACTGCCAATCGCCGTCGGTCGCCTTTGGCCGGCCGTGGGTCCTTGATCTCAGCACCACCTGTAGCCCCCCTCTTCCTTTTTCCTTAGTTAGAGAGTGAGAAGCTTCCTTTCTCTCTCTATCCCATCCTATCTTTCTTGTTTCTCTCTCTAATAAACTTTCTCTCTCCGTAGGACTTTCTCTCTACTAAACTTTCTCTCTCCATGGGACTTTCTCTCTATACGGAAGTTTCTCTATCTACAAAACTTTCTCTCTCTACTGGACTTTCTTTTTCTATCTAGATTTGCTCTCTCTACTTTTTTTCTCTAGAGATGTTGGATCCAGATATGGTACCTCTCTCGGTGATTTTGGATCAACCCTATGAGGGCCTGATCCATGGCTAGCGGGCAACGCGCCAACCCCCACCTTAGACCTTCTCGGATATTGTTAGCATTGATCACCCTTATCTCTCTCTAAATTCTTGTATCCTAGTGCGAGTATGATTAGATGAATTCCGTTTTGATCGGACCGATTAGGGTGCCAGACACTTACCACTAGATCAGCCCTATCCTTCTCCATTCTCATCGAGCATGAAGCTTTGTTTCTCTTTATTCGGATCTTAGTTGACTCTATTGTAAAAGCCCTAAATCGCCCCGGAACCCGAGCAGTAGATCAGCCCATTACTTTAGCCCTAGCTAGATATTTTGAAATTTGGCCACTTTTGATCTTTACCTAACCAGTTGAATCCTTCTTGCACGGACCAACTTGGGCAGTCGGGCACTGTCATTTGACCAACCTGATTTGGGGCATGAGGTTGTTCTCGAGTAGTATTTAATTTTGACTTTGCTTGACTTCTGAAATGATGATGAAATTTATGATGTTAAAATAGGTGGACCTAACCCATCTAACTGGAGGGGATTTTAAAGTGATAAGAGGCTAGCAACCTAATGCTTTAAAGTATATTTTCTAAATTTTTAAGAAAATAATAATTAATTGATTAAATTTAATTATGATATATATCTTATATTTAGTTAAACGGGTTGGGCATGTTAATGTTATGATGTTATGTGCTATATTATATCTAAAAAAAATGCGACCGGGCAAATCATAAAAAATCTGTTTTATAAGTATGCATTCATAGCATGGCTAAAATCTGTTCTGGCTCCGCCAATAGGGGTTATTCATTAGCCTCGTCGACTTGTAATGTGTGAGGAACTCGTTTCAACATCGCACCACCAGTGATAAAAATAGTGGTATTTGGGACATCGTGACACCAGAGATTAATAATAATGTTTTTTGGCACTTTGTACATTCTGACCCATGCTACTGGGTTACATGGCCATAGCCTAATTTCTGATATTTGGTTTTTGGTATTTCTTTGTGAAAATAATAGTATACTTCAAAAATAAATATACATTATTCGAGAAATAATTTATTTCTCAGCTAAATTTTGTGCTTTTAACTAATTATCTAATATGCTTTTACTCCACTTTGGGGTGTTATATTACTTACTGGGATACTTATTAGTGACAAATTGAGTCAATCTTAGCTTGCTTTAGGCTCGAAACTTAATCATAGCACAATTTTTTAAGGTTTATTCGGCCTTCCATATTTTAATCTTCAACCACTTGAACATAATAGCCCTAGCTTTGAAGCTCTTTCAAATTGGATGTCAACCACGGTGGAATTGTGGTTGAAAGCCAATAGCATCGCGGTGTATGCAGCTAGATATTTACCCACTCCCCAAGGATTTGAGAAAAGCATCAAAAGGGGCAGTGATATTTTAATTCCTCTAATGAGACAGCATCACAATTAGATCTCTATTTTTTTGCGTCTCGGTCAGCGCCATTAAGCCACGAACATTCCAGGAAAGAACTAGCATGACCAGCAGGAAAGGAACTACAACCGATCAGAGAAGGCCTATTCTCCAAACTTTTCTTTCTTCCTCTTGTAGAGATGAGCCTCGCCATGACAGCCTTCACACCCCCCCACTGCTTTAGACTATAAGGTCCTTAGTGGAAATCCATACATAGTTTCTCTTCTTTTGAGATAGGAAAAAGCCTAGTTTCAAATTGATACGGTATTTATATATATTATCATTTCCATTGTTGGTTCACCCAGGAGACAAAGTAGAGTTCGTAGGATATGAAAAGCCGTTCGATCTTAAGCATCAAGTCCATGCCATGGACGCCATCCACCACCCTGCCTTGCAGCTCTTCCGAGACCTTTGCACCCTCGTCCTCCTGCTTGATGAGAAGGATGTCGCCAGATCAGTCCTCTCCCACTGCAACCGCTCCTTTTATCGATCATTAAATTCGTGATTGGAAAATTTTTTCAGGCTGCCGCATGAGGCAGCGATTGAGAATTAGGATGCGCTGTTGGGGTTGAGGTCGGAGACTGGTGTTTTTGACGGCCAGAGAGATAGAGAGAGAGAGTGGGAAGCTGTCGAAGATTGGGCGCAATCACCATAGATTGGAGAAAGGAGGAGACCGAGGACGACTGGAGGGTCCATCCTAAATTGCAAGGGTACTTGCGCGCAAGGTGATTCTACAGCGAGGATGGAAAAGAACACGAGAATTTGCCAACCCCATTAGGGACTCATTACTTGCAATGTTATTTGTATGCAATACGAAAATTTAATTTTATTTATATTTGTGGTTGTGTTGGGAACAAGATTTTTCCTCCCCAGTGACACAAATGCCCCTAAGAAGTCGCACAATCGCCGACCTTGGACAGCCGAAGTCGTCGTCCGACCTCGGACGTCCGACCTCGGAACGTCCGACCTCGAGACATCCGACCTCAGAACTTCCGACCTGGGAAAATCCTGACACCCAAGGTCTATCCTTGTCAGCCACCTACTACGCCATACCCCTCCGAGGTCCGACCGAGGACCATATCCTGCCACTGCCCCGGTATTTATGCGCATGGCCCCTGTAAACCTCCGGCTTACTCCACAAATTAATGCGGATCTCCGGCTCACTCCACAATTTAATGCGGACCTCCGGCTTACTCCACAATTAATGCGGATCTCCAGCTACTCCACATTTAATGCGCATGACTCCTGTCATCTACGGACTCTCAGCTCTCCATGGCAAGTTAGCCCAGCAGAATCTAGTCAATTATGATAAGTCTCTGATCTCGGCCTTACCTCCGACATCAGTGCAATGATTCGCCTGTAGCGTGCTAGTTCGGGTCGTACGACGCCCTCACCGCCGACATCAGCACAATGATTCGCCTGACCGTGCGCCGACCTGAGCCACATGCCGAGCCGTACTATGGCCCTCGCCCTGTTACATCACAGGTAAACCGACCCCCGCCTATAAAAGGAGCCTTGGCTTCTCAGGAGGGGGTTGGGAAATTCCGTGCTCTACAAACACTGTTTATCGCCTCTTTACACACTTTGCCCCCTTCTGACTTGAGCGTCGGAGGGCCGGCGCCGGAAAACCCGGCCACCGGTTCGTGTGCAGGCACCCAGACGGAGGACGCCGCCCGCCGACGGATCGCCGCTCCCCTGCGAGGACCTCCCGCTCCCTCTCTCCGACCGAAGATCGCCCCCGGGTCCAATTTCCAGCAACAGTTGGCGCTAGAGGAAGGGCCCGAGTAGCGATCATGAAGTTGAGAAGCAAGGGAGCCTCCAACATCTCCCGGCGTCCCCCACAGAGTCCTGGACATTCCGTCCAGAATTCGCCTACTCCGGCTGACCCGTTCCTCAGGTCCAGCCGGAACAGTTCAATGCCCTGGTACAGCAAGTCCAGGCCCTGGCCGCCGCCGTTCAAGGCCTACGGCGCGAGAGGCTTTACCCGCTTCCCCCGCAGGCCCAGGTCCTGCCGGAATTTCCTCCCAACGGCCCGGTTCTCCCAGGCCAGAATTTGCATGGCTCCTCCAGAGCCAACAACGAAGAGCGGACTTCCCCCAGAGAGCTACCGGGGAAGATTTCAACAGAAGACCCACCTTCTGAGGCTGAGTCAGCCCCAGACCGCCGTGAGCCGGCGCAGACCACGGCGACAATCCACGGGTGGGGGAGCTCGACAGAAAGTTGAGCATTGGAGCGCCAAATTGCAGCGCTCCACAGTAAGAAGGCGAGGCAGGAGGGAGACTTTGAGTTCACTACCAAGTCCCCTTCTCCTGCCAGATCGAGGATGAGCCGGTTCCCGCAAGGTTCAAAATGCCTCAGGTGGAGCCCTACAGCGGAATCACCGACCCCCTCGACCATTTGGAGAGCTATCGGGCCCTCATGGCCCTACAAGGGTCCTCGGAGGCCATACTTTGCAAGGCCTTCCCAGCAACCCTCCGAGGGACCGCTCGGCTTTGGTTCTCTGGACTGAAGCCGAACACGGTATCCTCTTTTGAGCAACTCGGCAGGCAGTTCGCCACCAATTTTGCTGCCAGCCGACGCCAACGACGGACGTCAGATTCCCTCTTGGACATCAAACAGAAGGAGGGGGAATCCCTCAAGGAGTACCTGGACCGCTTTACCGCCGCCACTGGGAAGTTCGCGAGCTAGACCAGTCAATAGCCATGTCGGCTTTGAAGACTGGGGTTCGCTCCTACCGATTCCTCTTCTCCATCGAGAAGAGCTTCCGGCCGACTTCACCGAGATGCTGGCCCGAGCCCGGAAGTATGCCAAGGCCGAGGAGGCGGTCGCCTCCAGGCGGGGAGCAATTGAGCCCGCCTCAAAGAAGCAGAAGAAACGCCGCGAGGAACGCGGCCGACAAAGGAGCCGATCTCCCCGTCGAGAGAAGAATCTCCCCCGGCTGAGGAGCCCGCCCCGGCAGCAGGGACGACCTCAGCAGAGGACCCCTCCTCGACCGAGGTCTCCACCACGGCCTCGGACGTACAGGGAGGTACGAGAACTACACGCCTGTCAATGCTCCCCGGGCCGAGATCCTGATGGAAATCGAGGGTCGGGACTTCTTCCGACCCCCGCCTCCTATGCGAGACACGGGAGTTCCCCGTAATCCCAGGAAGTACTGTCGCTTCCATCGAGACCGTGGGCACGACACGGAGGACTGCTTCCAGCTCCGGGACGAGATAGAAGCGCTCATCCGTCGGGGAGTACTCAACCGGTTCGTGAGGAACCGACGTGAGGAAAGGAGGCCGACGGAGAATGCCATACCGACCGAAAATCCGGACGACAACAGGCCATTGCCGGCACCATCAACATGATGGGAAGGGCCTCGGCAGGAACGGCCGCCCAGGGAGCACCCCCGAAGCGCCCCGCGCTGATGAAGTCATCTCGTTCTCGGACGAGGACTTAGAAGGGGTTGAGACCCCTCACGATGACGCTGTGGTCATCTCTATGATTGTAAATAGGTTTGATGTAAAGCGTGTCCTAGTTGACAATGGAAGTTCAGCCAACGTTTTGTATTATCATGCCTACCAAAAAATGGGGTTGCCAGAAGGACATCTCCGGAGAATTAATGCCCCACTGGTTGGGTTCACCGGAGATTCGGTCCCAGTTGAAGGTGAGGCCAGCTTCCTTGTCACAGTTGGCCTCGCTCCCCGGGAGAGCACTGTGAGGACGGACTTCCTTGTGGTCCGTCTGCCCTCGGTCTACAACGCCATCCTTGGGCGGCCAGGGCTAAACGCCCTTCGAGCCGTGGTTTCAACCCGCCATCTGCTCATGCGGTTCCCCACCGGCCAAGGAGTAGGCGAGGTCCGCGGAGACCAGCTGGTGCCAAGCAATGCTACATGGCGGCCCACGGAGTAAAGCAACCAACCGAGGCGACGATTCAGCCAACGGGCCCCTCACTACCCATAGAAACCCTCGATGCGAGGGACACCCTTGGAAGAAGCAAGTAGAGCCCGGTGAGCTTCTTGTTCAAGTTCCACTACAAGAAAATTTTCCGAGCTAACTGTGCAGGTCGGCTCCGGCCTTGGCCCTGCGAGAGGGATCACCTCGTCAGCTTCCTGCGGGACAATGCTGACGTCTTCGCCTGGTCGCCCGCGGACGTGCCAGGAATTGACCCTGAGGTCATGGTCCATCGACTCCAGGTGAAGCCACCAGCAGACCTGTAAAGCAGAAGAAAAGGGGCTCCGCCCCGGAACGACAACGAGCTGCGGCCGAGGAGGTGGATAAACTCCTCGGAGCCGGCTTCATCCGGGAGGTCTCCTACCCGGACTGGCTCGCCAACGTAGTCCTCGTAAAGAAGGCCAACGGAAAATGGCGCATGTGCGTGGACTACACCGACCTGAACAAGGCCTGCCCAAAGACAGCTTCCCCCTCCCAAGCATCGACCAGCTCGTCGACTCCACCTCAGGACACCAACTGCTAACTTTTATGGACGCCTTTTCAGGGTATAATCAAATCCGAATGGCGCCAGAAGACGAGGAAAGACGGCCTTCATCACCGACAAGGGCACCTACTGCTACAAGGTGATGCCCTTCGGCCTGAAAAACGCTGGGCCACCTATCAGAGACTGGTCAGCCAAATTTTCAAAGATCAGATCGGCCGAAATATGGAAGTTTACGTGGACGACATGCTGGTGAAAAGCCGAGCGGCGGAACACCATGTAGCTGACCTCAACGAGACATTCTCCAAGCTCAGGAGATACCGAATGAAGCTCAACCCGGCGAAGTGCGCGTTCGGAGTCACCTCGGGCAAATTCCTGGGTTTCATAGTCACCCACGCGGAATTGAAGCCAACCCGAGAAAATCCGAGCGCTGCAAGAAATGGCGCCTCCGAAGACAGTCAAGGAGGTGCAGCGGCTCAGGGCGGGTTGCCGCCTTGGGAGGTTCGTCTCCGATCGGCTGAACGCTGCCTCCCATTCTTCAAGAGCCTCAAACGGCCGAAGGACTTCCGGTGGACAGAAGAATGCCAGCGGCCTTTGAAGAGCTCCGGAGCCTTCTGGCCTCTCCCCGCTACTCACCAAGCCACAGAGGGGCGAAATCCTTTACTTATACCTGGCCGTCTCCCCAGTTGCAGTGAGCTCAGTCCTCGTCCGGGAAGAGGACAAGCTCCAAAAGCCGGTCTACTACATCAGTCGGGTCCTCAGGGATGCTGAGACCCGATACTCCAAGCTCGAGAAGACCATCTTCGCTCTCATCATCTCGGCTCGGAGACTCAGGCCTTACTTCCAAGCCCACACAATAGCTATACTGACCGACCAGCCATGAAGCAAATATTGCAAAGGTCGGATCGTGCGGGAGGATCGCCAAATGGGCGGTCGAGCTCGGAATTGACCTCGAATATCGGCCCAGGCCGGCTATCAAAGCTCAAATACTCGCCGATTTCATCGTGGAGTGCACCCTGCCGGACGACCCCGAGCTGCCATCCGTATCCATGGAGGAAGCACCAAGGCCACCATGGGTCCTACACTCGGACGGGTCTTCAACTTCGGGGGGTAGCGGGCCGGACTCATCCTCACCAGTCCAGACGGAGTGGTGGCCGAGCAAGCCTTGCGCCTCGAGTTCCGGCCTCGAACAACGAGGCTGAGTATGAGGCTCTCATCGCCGGGCTCAAGCTGGCGAAGAACTGAAAGTGGAGGACCTGACGGCCTTCAGCGACTCCCAGCTGGTGGTGAACCAGATCCAAGGAGACTTTGAAGCTAAAGAGCCATCCATGCAAAAGTATCTCCAAAAGGTGCGGGAACTCACGTCTGCCCTGAACTCTTTCAGTATTCAGTACATTCCAGAGCGGAAAATCTCAGGCAGACCAGTTGTCCAAATTGGCGACCTCCCGCATGAGCGAGCTTCCCAAGGGAACAACGCTCGAGTATCTTCAGACCCCCAGCACGGAGGAGCCAGAACCTACCATGTGCATCGACTTTGAACCAAGCTGGATCGACGGGTTCGTCTGCTACCTCAAGACGGGACCCTACCTCATGACGAGACGGAGGCTCGCCGAATCAAGCGCCAAGCCCCCCGGTATGTCTTGTACGAGAATAGACTTATCGTCGATCATTTACTTCTCCTCTCTCAGATGCCTCCGCCCCTCCGAGGCGGACTATGCCCTCCGAGAGGTCCATGAAGGAATCTGCGGAAATCACCTGGGGGTCGGGCATTAGCCCATAAGATCCTGCGGCAAGGATATTACTGGCCCACGCTCCAGAAGATGCGACGATTTCGTCCGCAAGTGCGACCGATGTCAACGGAACGCTAATATCCAGCGCCGACCTTCGGCCCTGCTGACTCCATCATCGCCCCCTGGCCGTTGCCCAATGGGGGATCGACATTCTGGGGCCCTTTCCCCTGGCCACCGGACAAAGAAAGTTCCTGGTCGTCTCCATCGACTACTTCACCAAATGGGTCGAAGCCGAGCCTGTAGCCCGGATCACCGAGCAAAAGATGCGGGACTTCGTGTGGAAGTCCATAATTTGCAGATTCGGGCTGCCCCGTATCCTTATATCCGACAATGGTCGGCAGTTCGACAATGTCCACTTCAGGAATTTTGCTCTGAGCTCGGCATTGACCACCGCTTCACCTCGGTTGCCCATCCCCAGACAAACGGAGAAACTGAGGTAACTAACCGTACTATTTTGCAGGGCTCAAGGCTAGGCTTGATCGGTCCAAAGGACAGTGGGTCGAGGACTTGTACAACGTCCTCTGGGCGTACCGGACTACTTCCGACTGCCCACGGGAGAGACCCCCTTCAACCTAGTACGGCACTGAAGCCGTCATCCCGCTAGAGATCGGCCTTCCTTCTCCAAGGGTGGAGCATTACGACCCCGACACCAATTCCTCCCAGCTCAGGAGCAACTTGGACCTCGTTGAAGAGACACGAGAGGTCGCCCGGTCCGTTATGGCAAGATACCAACAGAGAACGGCCCAATACTACAACTCCAGAGTCAAGCCCAAGCTCTTCAAAGTAGGGGACCTCGTCCTCAGGAGAGCCGAGGCTTCTCAACCGACCGAGCAAGGAAAGCTCGCCCCAAATTGGGAAGGGCCGTATCAAATCGCCCGAGTACAGCGACCCGGAGCATACAAATTGAAGTCCCTAGAGGGGACTCTGATTCCGCGAAGCTGGAACTCCGAGAATCTACGAATGTACTACCAGTGAAACCCCTAGGGGTTCAAGAAATCAGGACAATGGACTCAGCTCTTTTCTGCAAATAATTCTCCCATCTTGATGATTAAATTCCTCTAATGTTGGGTCGTTGTGATCCTCAGATTCCTCGACTAAATCGGGATGCCTCGAGGCTCGACCGTAGAGTCCCAAACTCCCTCGACCTCGGAAGTATCGCAGGACGATGAAACATCGACTTGACGCAAGATTCCTCGACTAAGGTCGGGATGCCCCGAGGGTCGACCGTAGAGTCCCAAACTCCCTCGACCTCGGGAAGCGTCGCAGGTCGATAGAGCGTGCCCAGACCCATCGACCTGACGAACGATCCCTCGACTAAGGTCGGGATGCCCCGAGGGTCGACCGTAGAGTCCCAAACTCCCTCGACCTCGGGAAGCGTCGCAGGTCGATAGAGCGTGCCCAGACCCATCGACCTGACGAACGATCCCTCGACTAAGGTCGGGATGCCCCGAGGTCGACCGTAGAGTCCCAAACTCCCTCGACCTCGGGAAGCGTCGCAGGTCGATAGAGCGTGCCCAGACCCATCGACCTGACGAACGATCCCTCGACTAAGGTCGGGATGCCCCGAGGGTCGACCGTAGAGTCCCAAACTCCCTCGACCTCGGGAAGCGTCGCAGGTCGATAGAGCGTGCCCAGACCCATCGACCTGACGAACGATCCCTCGACTAAGGTCGGGATGCCCCGAGGGTCGACCGTAGAGTCCCAAACTCCCTCGACCTCGGAAAGCGTCGCAGGTCGATAGAGCGTGCCCAGACCCATCGACCTGCGAACGATCCCTCGACTAAGGTCGGGATGCCCCGAGGGTCGACCGTAGAGTCCCAAACTCCCTCGACCTCGGGATGCACCAGGTCAGAAGCATCTCAGACCCGCCGACCTGACGCAAGTCCTCGACCAAGGTTGGGCACCCCGAGGTCCGACCGTAGGATCTCAAGCTCCCTTGACCTCAGAAAAGAGCTGCAATCAGTAAAGCCTCCCCAGATCCTCTCAACTTCGGCGGGCGTCATCGGGCCCGTGAGAGCCCGAGCCCCCTACAAGTCAAAGGCCCGAAAGTCGACGAAAGGGAAACAACCCGCTCCGCATGTGGACACAATTCTGGGAATGCAAAAGGTACATTAACTCGACGCCCTCCTTGTCAATTTTATCTACATGCTGTTAGCGGAATCCCAGTCAAAGTTGGAGCCTTATTTCGCCCAAAGTCGGGCTATCTCCAATGAGTCGGCTAAGACCGATCTCCTAACAACATTATGCATGCTCCGACCGTCAAATCTCCACAACTTGTGCAAGTCTTCATAAATTAGGGCCCAACTCGGCCCCCGTACGTAGACTCCGATACCTAGCTAAGAAAAGTGATCCTGGCCGCGGGTGTACCAGTCGAACACAAAGACCGAGGCAATCTTTGAGATTCCAGCCTTGCTCACCGAAATCTCGGTAAATTCCGAGAACGATGACTATGAAAACCCGGCAATAATTGATTATTAGCCCACGCTCCCTGCGAAGGGTCCGAAGTGAGTTCGGAAACCCGACTAGACTCCTCAAATAGCCGCCACATACGAACCTAACACAATCTCGTTTGAAAGGCTAAGGCCCGATCTCGATGCCTTAAGAACCTAAAGGCCAAGCACGGCAACTCCTGCGGACTCTAAGATCCGAGTTGTAGGACTTAGAGAAATTTTCTAAAAACCTAAGCTCGGAGCCCCCTTTGGTTGGGATGACCGGAACCCGAGAAGGCCAAAAAATAAGCCAAGGAAAGAGGGCGACTTCGTTAAGCAGCTCGAAAACTAAGATACAAAGTTAAAAGTCGGAGAATCGATAGATTAAGACTCCGGCCTCATTCACGGACAAGGAAAAGGAAGAGAAACGAAGTTATAAAAATGGCCTTTCATTAATAAAGGCTGGAAGGCCAATTACAAAATTGGAGGTCGGCCATTCAAAAGCCGACCCCGATTCAATGAAAAAGAAGAAAAAGTACACAAGCCCTAAGCGGCGGCAGCAGCATCCGCTCACCTCGAGGTCGTCCACGGTGATGACCTGGGGGCCTTCGGCAGTGCGGGCTCGGGGTCGGCAGCGGGGGGCTTCGGCAGGTGCCTCCGACTCGGCCACTGCCGTCGCGGGCTCGGCGGCGTCGCCTTCGTACAATCCCGCCTCGGGATGTCAGAATGGCGGGAATGTCGTCCGTGTCGGGCCCATAACCTAGGTTCATCCTCGGACGAACCGTCGAGAGATCGAACTGGGGCAGATCCGAGCCATCTGCTTCCGGAAGTTATCGAAACCCCGGAGGAAACCCGTCGACCGTCTCCTCCTCCAACATATCGGCGGAACTCTTCCGACTCCTTGAAGAGTTCCACGGCGCGCTCGGCCCGCTCGAGCGCCCTCTTCTCCCGGGCCTCGAGCTGCTCGATTTTAAGGCGGAGGACCCCGCCCTCATATTTGAGGCCCGCAGCCTCGGATTGGGCCTCCCCCAGGCGCGCCTCCGAAGCGCGCAGGGCCGACTTGGTCAGGGCGTGGCCGGCCTTTTCCTCCTCGAGCACCTTCGCCATAGCAAGGCGCCCGGCCTCGGTGGCCTCTCGCCGAGCCTCGCCTCGGCCAACGCCGCCTCTAGCTCGGCGATTCTCTTCTTGGCCGGCTCCAACTGCCGGCCAAGCCGCCGGGCCTCCTCTTGACATCCTTGGGCGATAAACACCAAGGTGTCGAGCTCGTGATATGCTGCAAAGAAAGGAACAGAGATGGTCGTGAGTTGAAAAGCATACAAGTTCACTAATTACTTTAAGGAGATTAAGAAGAAAACTTACCCGGGCGGTGTTGCAGTAAGTACTGTCAATGACTTCCTCCAACGGTAGGTTTCGGAACTCGGCCCGGTCCGCAGGAAGCATCGCACGCCGAAATACGGAACGTGCGACCTCGGCGTCGTGGATAGCCGAGCTCCCCTCGGGAATAGGGGAGTCCGGCTCGACGACTCTTCCCGGAAAGCCCAGGAAAAGCCCGGCACGCCCAAGCCCGAGGTCCCGGAGCCGCTCGCTTCGGGGCCTCGGGTCGGCTCGGGCCCCGGGCGCTGCGGCCGGATCATGGACGGCTCCCCCGCTGGGCAATGGGGGCAGGGCAAGGAGGGGCCGCTGGGCCCGCGTCGCTGGCGACCCGCGTTCGCCTCGGGTCGGCTGTAGAGGCCCCCGCCTCGGGGCCACTCGTCCCGGCCGATGTGGAAGCACCGGCCGACCTCGCCTTCTTCCGAGGCTGGGGAATAGCTCCCCCGGCCTCGGCCTCTCGCCTCTTCAGGCGGAGAAGAGGGACACGTTGCTGGGTAGGCATGTGGGGAATATCTGAAACCAAAAATTTTCCAAGCGTTAGACCAATAAAAGCGAAAAGAAAAGACAGACAAGAAGGTAATGCGACTGCTCTTACCCTCGGGGCACGCCGAGCTCAGACCCATGCTCGCCCAGGGGCGTCCTCCCGTAAGAGCTCGGTCAGGTCATACCCCTTCCCGAGGGCCCGCAGAGAGTCCAGAACCCTCAGCTCCCTCTCCGAGGGCTCGGAGAGCTTGTTGAGGGTCTTCAACCGAGGGTGCCCCCACCTCGGGTTGAACCCCCACGGCGCCTCGGAAGCGAGGAAGAAAAATTTCTCCTTCCACTCATGAATAGAGGAAGGGGCTCCGTGAAAAAGTGACATACCGCCCCGAAAGGCGAAGTATAGCCACTCCGCGTCCGCCGGGTTTTTCTTCAATAAAAAACACCGGCGAAAAACGCTCACCGAGATCGGGATCCCATGCCTGAGGCACAGGGATAGGAACCCGATGATAGTCCTCCACGAGTTCGGAGCAAGCTGTGCTGGGACGAGTTGTACTCGACCAGCAAGTTGTTCACAAACTCGTGAACAGGAACCGCAGACCGGCCCAGAGAGTCTCGTGATGAACCGCGATCCGACCTGGGGGCGGCCGCGTCACCCTATCTTCCGGCCTGCAGTTTCGTGGCGAAACCCGGGCTGGAAGAAAAATCGGGGAGCGGATCCAACTCCAAACTCCTCCCCCGACAGACTCGACCCTACCTCCTCCGGACCGAGACCCATTTTACGGAAGAGCGAAATAAAATCGAAAACAGAGGATGAAAACTGGGGAGGGAAAAGGAAGAGGAACCCTAGCAGTTGCAGGGTAGGAACCTACGGGACAATCGCCGGAAATCGCTCCGGGCACCGACGGCGAGGTTTGGTTGAGGAAGGAAGCAAGGAAGGAAGACAGCAAAAATGAGAGGCAGCCAAATAGAATTCTTAGGGCAGACTCGCGGGGTTTATATAGACCCCCCTTGACGGCCCAGATCGGCAGGGTCGGTTTCCATCCCCCGACCGGATTGCGCCACGTGTCGACCTCGGAGGCCGAGGCACCGCATTCACTCCGGATCAATAAATCGGGTACGAAAATCGAAACCCTGTCCCATCGGATCTCGGGGCCTCATCATGGGTCCGCAGAATCAAATCACCTTGAAGAACGAGCGGACGGCATCCCCGCTCTCCTTATTAAATGAAGATCTGGACACGTGGAGCCCCGATATAGCCTCCACCTCCCCAGATCTATAGTCTACTAACACGAGACTGGAAACGTCCGACCTCAGATCATGCCGCGTGTCCATTTTGAAACGCAAAACGGCATACTCATTTTGAGCAGGGAGCCTCGACCACGGGATCGAGGCGCCGCCTCGTCGAGCTCGAGGACCCTCATCATGGGTCCGCCGCACGAAGCGATCTCGGGGATCCAAGAGGCGCACCCCCGTTACAGCCGCTCCAAGAAACGTAAGGGTACGAGCCCCATTCATAAGTTCGCTGAATAAAGCGACTTCGAAGCACCAAAGGGCGCAGGTTTCGCCATAAAAGCTCCGAGAAGCGTAAGGGTGCGGACGAGATTCCCTCTGGCTTTAATGACAGTCCTTTACTTCCCACGTCCGAGCCTGTAAGCCGCTCGAACTCGAAAGTCGGGGGGTAGTGTTGGGGGAACAAGATTTCCCCCCCCCAGTGACACAAATGCCCCTAAGAAGTCGCACAATCGCCGACCTTGGACAGCCAAAGTCGTCGTCCGACCTTGGGACGTCCAACCTCGGAACGTCCGACCTCGAGACATCCGACCTCAGAACTTCCGACCTGGGAAAATCCTGACACCCAAGATCTATCCTTGTCAGCCACCTACTACGGCCATACCCCTCCGAGGTCCGACCGAGGACCATATCCTGCCACTGCCCCGGTATTTATTGCGCATGGCCCCTGTAAACCTCCGGCTTACTCCACAATTAATGCGGATCTCCGGCTCACTCCACAATTAATGCGGACCTCCGGCTTACTCCACAATTAATGCGGATCTCCGGCTTACTCCACATTTAATGCGCATGACTCCTGTCATCTACGGACTCTCAGCTCTCCACGGCAAGTTAGCCCAGCAGAGTCTAGTCAATTATGATAAGTCTCTGATCTCGGCCTTACCTCCGACATCAGTGCAATGATTCGCCTGGTAGCGTGCTAGTTCGGGTCGTACGACGCCCTCACCGCCGACATCAGCACAATGATTCGCCTGACCGTGCGCCGACCTGAGCCACATGCCGAGCCGTACTATGGCCTCGCCCTGTTACATCACAGGTAAACCGACCCCCGCCTATAAAGGGAGCCTTGGTTTCTCAGGAGGGGGTTGGAAAATTCCGTGCTCTACAAACACTGTTTATCGCCTCTTTACACACTTTGCCCCCCTTCTGACTTGAGCGTCGGAGGGCCGGCGCCAGAAAACCCGGCCACCGGTTCGTGTGCAGGCACCCAGACGGAGGACGCCGCCCGCCGACGGATCGCCGCTCCCCTGCGAGGACCTCCCGCTCCCTCTCCCCGACCGAAGATCGCCCCCGGGTCCAATTTCCAGCAACAGGTTGGATGCAATATTAATTCTTTTATGAAAATTTATATTTTATTTATATTTGTGGGTTAGACATTTGAGGTATCTTGATTTACCAACGTGACAGGGGACAAGAGAATGAAGCAAACAATGGCATCGATGGAGAGTTGTTAAAATTTTAAATTTTATAATTTTTTTTTTTTGGTACATCGGCTGCTCACACTAATTTCATGTGAGCACTGCCATTGGAGTCAAGAGAAAGGATACAATCTAGAAATGGAGAAACAAATACAAGACGACTCTGAAAAAATTCTTCGGAATATGGACGGCAAAAGAGGCGACCTAATTTGCAGCTATGTTCGCCTTTCTGTAAATATGCGCAGCCTAGAAGGCGCCATACTCCTTTAGTAGCCTTCTGATGTTCTCTATAAGTGGATGGTTTGCCTTCTCCGATCTCTCCTATAGAATCCGCTCAATCATCTTTACTAAGTCCCCCTCAAGGATGATACTGTCGGTCTATAGTGCTCGCCTCGCATCAAAGATTTCCTTTCATGTTGCCCTAAGTTCCGCTCTGTAAGAGAAAAATCACCACTTTTCTTTCCACCAAATAATATCATGACAATTAACCTTTGGACTTAGAAGAAACAGATTGTCTGCAGTGCATTTTTTGGACCACATTGAGTGGTGCATGCTTGGATTGGCCCTACGTTGCCCACACCGGAAATGGTTGACTCTGGCCAAGGGAGTATCATGTTGAGATGCCAAATACATCACAAGTAGAGATTAAGCGAGAGCCTTCCATTTCTAAGATAGAGGATATGATAGCAAGGTATGCACATATTCTCTACAGCATAAAGTTAAAAAAATTGTACTGCAGGGATTTGGAATCCCACGCTTAATCATCCAATAAAATGTATAGAACTTTTATTCAAGAGGATAGCTCTACCCTCCATATTTATCCAAACAACTCTCCCTTATTCCTCCGAAATATATTCTACAATTGACAGCCAGCGACCAAAAAATTAAAGATAATGCCATTGCCAACCTGCTACATTCAAATCTCTACCACCACCAGAACAGGGTCTCCTCATAAATAATCAGTAGATGGAGGAGATTCTAGGGATTACAGCTGACATGCCTTTGGAGCATTGATATGTTCAGTAGGGAAGAGAAAGTACTTCATTGACAGTTTCCATTTGTCATGGAGCTACGGTTTGGCCATAGAATTCTTCTAATATTCAGCTGTTTCTGAATTTGCAATCTCATCAAACTGCGTGCAATAACACAAATCAACACCGTTTTTTTTTTTTTTTTTGCAGCTGCAAATTTTTCAACTGGTTGGTGTGCTCTCATCATTGATAATGTCAAAGGCCAAGCTCACAATAAGTAGACCTGAGAAGGATGTAATAGTGAGAGTCCATACAGTGTTTGTGTCAAAATACGGTGCATCAGTAATGTTATGCATATCTGTATCCTTGTATTCTTCTACATTAATGCATGTCTGGCAACTGCAGAAATAACTTTGAAGATGGCATGATCAACAATTCCAAAAAGAAGCCTGCTACAAACTTACGATTCTAAATGAACTACCATCTTTGAAGGCATGCGTGGTTGATCGGGTCCACAAACAGTAGTAAAAAGATGCATGCATCAACCCCCGAAGGACAAATTGGTAGTGTGGTAACACGGTATAGAAATATAAATTATCTGAGAGAAGCAAACCTTCAAAAAGAATTGAACTTCTTTACTTTTCCATATAAACATCATTTTTACAAAATGAATTGACCTACAAGTTTCTTTCTCAGGTATACATGTGAAAGAGCCTTCCACCCATGGAAACAACTCGATGCATACAACCAACTCATCTGGCAAAGGAATCCAAGAGAAATGCAATGACACATGTACAAATAAAACCTGCATTTGATGAGCCAGAGAATCATCACTAAATTCACCCATGGAGGTTCCATTTTGCCCCCATGCACTGTGATCTTGTATTCAGCTGGTAATAATCAGCATGATCTTCCATCATTTCCAAAGTAGCCATCATGAACTCCAAATTTAGTCAGTCTTGGTGGACTCCAGATGCATGCGTGGTGACCTGTAGATTTTTACGAGTGTCCAGTAAAGGACTTCTTCAACTTCTAACTCACCCTCTGCCCGTGCAGCATAGGTGTCCTCACAGATTGCTATCAACCTACACCCAACTGATAAGATCTTCTGATTCTTTAAAGAAGCATAGGCAGAAACACAGAATATCACACGACATTGTAGCATAGGCAATTTTAAGTTTTTGCTGCAGCTGAAGAGTCCATAAGACTTTCCAGAGTTACAGGGGTTTTCACTACAAAAGAAGGAAGAACTCCCGACGCTTTTTTTTGTCTCTACCGACGCTTATAAGCGTCGGCGAATTCCCAGCCCACGCTTCGCAAAGCGTGGGTCAAACGTCGGGCAGGTGGGCGTGGGTCCGGTTTTTGCCGACGCTTTCTCTTAGCGTCGGCAAAAACAGGACTTTCCCGACGCTAATGAAAGCGTCGGGAAAATACTCAACGCCGACGCTTTTAGCAACCTGTTTTTTTAAAAAAAATTAAAACAGAAAGAGGGGAACCAGGCCATGGCCGCCATGGACGACGGCGAAACCCTTCCTCGTATAGCCCTGGCAAAATCTTCCGCCATGGACGACGGCATGGGCGACATGGGACATCATGGTATGGCGCCCATGGGCGATATGGGACAAGGCATGGGCGACATGGGACACGGGATGGACGACATGCACATGACTTTCTCCTGGGGCAAGAACGCCCAGATCCTCTTCTCCGGTTGGCCGGGCGATAGGGGCGGCATATACGCCCTTGCGCTCATCGTCGTCTTCGTTCTCGTAGTCCTCCTCGAGTGGTTCAACTACAGCCGGGTGATCAGCCCTCGATGGAGCCGTGTGGTGGCTGGGCTGGTTCAGACGGCGATCCGGAGGAGCCCTCGAGTGCCCCTGCTTCGAAGCCCAGGCGGCGGCGGATTAAAAGAAATTAGGGGAGAACGGGTGGGGTCTCCGGTGTGGGATTAAAAGAAGAATGGCGGATGGTGGGGTGGGCGGATGGAGCGGCAGAAAAAGGAGGGATCGGGGGAGCGGCTGGGTGAAGAAGGAGGGACCTCCGACGACGCTTTAAAGCGTCGTCGTCTCTAAGATCGGGGGAGCGGCTGGGTGAAGGAGGGATCGGGGGAGTTGGGCCCCTTTTGGCCTCCGACGACGCTTTAAAGCGTCGTCGTATCTTTTGGCCTGCGACGACGCTTTAAAGCGTCGTCGTATCTAAATTTCACCCGACGCTAAAACAAAGCGTCGTCGAGTTTCGACCCCGCTCGGTTTTCGCCGACGCTTTTTGATAGCGTCGGCGGGGAAGAGTCGGCAAAACCATAATTTTTTGTAGTGTTTGGAGGCCAGTTTAAACTTCAATCCACGAGGTAGATTTATATAGTTGTCAACTGGCTTCATAGATTTCACAGTACATCACTCTCTTGCCAAAATCTGCCTGACGAATTCAGCAGCAACTTTTCAAGAGATGTTGTCATGTCAACGTCTAGCAGTAAAATCTGCTCATCCTTGTATGGAGACTCGTCACCTTAGAGTCGCCATGCACCCATATATGATGAAAAGATTTGCATGATCTCTGATGAATGGGATAATGGCCCAAAAGCTTGGATTTACGTATAAAAAGTTTAGTCTAAATAATGATGAAGTTAAAGACTAATTATTGTTACTTGATGGTTTATAGATAATACTTGGATGTTATACTTTAGAAAAAAAAAATCTCTTATATTTAATATTGATACAAGACAAACCACTCATCTTAAAACCCCTCCATAAAAAAGAGGAAAAGGAAGAGAAGTTAATTTGGTGCAAAAACTATCTGATGAGAGTTTTAGATCTTTTATTGGAATAGAAACAACTTTTTAGTTCACAAAATGATGGAGATCTAAGATGAGTAATGATGCAGTGGAGGGCTTCAAGACTTTGGAGACTTTTAGACTTCATTTTAGTTGTCAAATTGAGGTATTTTTCTTTCATTTTTGGTTACTTTTAGTTTTGAGTAGGTTGTTCTGAATCAAGAGTTGTATCAGAAAGATCTCCTACCATTTAGTAACTTCACAGGTCCATTATTGTACTAGTACTATTTGTATGGTACTATTTGCACTACATTAACAGTAACCATTTCATGTGACAGTATTTTAAGGGTTTTAAAAGTCTTGAGGTCCAAAGTGGGTCTGCTATTATCTTTCCTATTTCCTTCATTTTTATTTTACATTTGTGTTTTAATTTCATATATCTCTGTTGTTTATAGGGATGAAAATAGGCTCAAACAGGACCGAAACTTGTGGGCCGAGTTGGCTTCAGGCTGTGTTTTGGGTCAAGCTAATGGGTCAGGCTTGGGCCTAAAATCCAAAACCCAAATGAGTTTCAGGCTGCATCTAACCAAAGCTTGGCTTCAACCATGCCCAGACCAAAGCTTGAAAGTTAAAACAAACAGATATTTTTGAAAATAAATATTTCACATAAAATTAGATATCCATATAACCTCATCTTTCTCGACCCCCGAGGGATAAAATTTTGGTGCAAGATTTGGACTCCATCAAATGATAATAGATGGCCAAAATTTATACCATAAATTCAAATTCCCATCCTACTTACTCTAGTACCTCCTATCCTCCTCTCTCACATCTCACCTCTTTGCACATTGGCTCGATGGCTCCTACGACACGATTGAAGTCTTATCCTTTAGCATTGTCGATGTCAAGAGTTACCTGGCACCCTCCTTCCCATCTCTGCATATTTGATAATGTAAAGGCGCTCTGTGGAAGAAGGTAAGCTCGGACCACCCATTGCTTCGAAATACTTAGATGATGACGAGTGATAGTGGGACCTTTCAGGCCAAGCATATATTTAGAAAGGCTAATGGAGCTGCCGCTTGGGTGGCTGCTTATGTGGCTAATCATTCAAGGAGTACCATATGGTCAGGAGAGGGAGAGTTATCTCGGGTACTGCGTGAGCTTGTGTTTTTTCTGATTTTATTGAGTGTATTCGCATACGCATTATATGATGAACCCATCAAAAAAAAAAAAAAAGAGGAGGTGAGCGACATCAACGGGCCTCCATTAGTTCCCGAGCCCCACCAATTCACTTGTTCGAGCGAGACATAGGCCATCCCCATTGTTTCCTCACTCCAGTCCTTATGGCTCCTTAAACCCTAAAAATCCGATGGAAAGAAACAGATTTGAAATCTTGGGAGGAGGATGGGAGCGGCACGCGACGATGAGGCTTAAACCCTAAAACTCGCAGTTTCGCACTGACAAGGTTCGAAATTGGAGTGCCAATGACAGATTGAAACATGGGACCCACGGGAGTTTCAAGAATGCCCCTTGGAGGGGTTTTGTGGCTGTAGGGAGCTCGGAAACGAAGATTCCAGGCTAAAATTTCGGGCAGTTTCTAGCCCGTCGGAAATTCATTAAAGAAGATTCCAGGCCTGGGCCTACACGGCTCGAGCCCACAACCATTATCTTGAGCCCAGCTGGAGAGGTGGGGGAAGGGGAGGGATGCTTGACCCTGGGATGTGGTGACCCTGGTTTTGTTTGTATTGGAACCTCCAAAGACTACAACGTAGGGTCTAGATCCACCTAAAGAGCATATAAAGCAAGCCAAGCCGTGATCTAACGGCAAGATCGCTACCATTGAAAGCTATTCAATGTCAAGATGTCTACCACCAAAAGCCAATTGATGCCACAACATTGGCCTTCAGAACTAAACAAGGCGTTGCTTGACGAGCTTGGTGGATTTCGGTGCTTGCTAGTGACATAAAAAGAGCAAGGATGATGGATAGAAAGCACAACTTTGACAAGGATTGCAGAACAGTATTATTTTTGTAAATCTGTAACAACTCCAACAGTTCTTTGTTCCCCTCTTTTGAGAAAAATTCAACTATTTCTGTTCAAGCGCCATTTGCTGCTGTTTTAGATTTTAAGATAGAAACCATATCACAAGAGTTATATGTCTTTGTTTTTTGAGATAAAAATTGGGCAGAAAAGTTGTATGTCAAAACTTAAGATGCAGATGGACCGGATCAAGCTTTGCTAGTCCAGTATTAAACTAATACAAATCCCAACACAGGCTAGAAAAAGCACCACCTGGCCAATTTCATCAACCAGATCAAACGAATCCGTGGAATCAATTTTAGCCAGACCAATTAATTACAGGTCTGTGTTAGGCACATGGAAAAAATGAACTAGCTGACCCAATGCATCTAAGATCAATGGAGGACTTGTATGTATGGAAAAACCTTAAAACCATGCACTAAGCTAGTCTAACTAGCCGTGTGGAGAGCAACTGCATGCCTAGGAGCTGATTATTTTAACCATTTCCCAGTATGACGTATTAACAAGTTCTGGTCTTATTTAGCTCCGTCTCACCTTTGAGGGAATGTTCCTGAGCTCTGAAGCAGCCATTTTCTGTCAAAATAACAGAGGGAGGAGGAATGAACAGTTAGACAACCGAGCCAGACAAAAGAAGCAAAAGTTTGAAGTTTTCTTTGATTTTGGCAGGAATAGTCATCGTAGAGGAAAAGAAGGAATCATCAATCTGAAAATCCTTGGAAAAAGAAAATTGCGATGTAGATGAAACTCCTGAAAAAAAAAAAACAGAGAGAGACAACTTCTACATAGGTAGGTATTTTATAGGTGAGATCGTGGCAATCAAAGAAACACCACACAACCAAAACAGGCAAAATTAAATCAGGCTCGCTTCCAATCAGCTCAGAAGCCCTGCCGTGAAGGCCCGTCCACTGCATCGTTCCATCTTCTATTATTCTTTGGAAGAAGTCCTATCGTCTTTTATTGTGCCGTACGTAGCATTTGCAGTTGCTCTAGAATCATCATGTGCCACCAAATGAATGATTCATGCAAACAGGGAAAACTTCTCATCACCTTACGTATTTTATTACTTATTACGTGTCCTTTTGCACCACTAGCAAAAGGTTGCTGACGAATCAGTGACTCAGAGAAACTAGCTCCATCATTTTATCGACCTTGTAATGACTTAACTTGTGCTCTACAGCTAGGAGATGGGAAAAGTCCGTCATCGTTGGTAGGAGCCTGGAGGTGCTATCATTACTTGATGGGATGTGCAATCCAATCTTTTTTAACGGAACAAACTCGTGGCTCATCCACAAAAAAAAAAAAAAAAAATCTTCCAAATGCTGTGCGGCAAAAAAAAAACGATGCAGCCAGCAGCATTATTAATCTAATCCTTTTTTTGTAAATTTCTACCTATTCTACGACGGTGACAAAATTCTACATCATTGCCGTTTCTATAGCTAGAGGCGCCAAACTTCGAAGAGGGTGATGCCAACTGGAGAGTCGAACCATACCCCTGGAGAATTGATGTCAAGTACCGAAATATTGGAGTTTCAGAAATAATATCATAGGGTAGGAAGTGGATAAGTAAAATAATCAAAAATAATGTTGAAGTTAGTTGACCTGTGTCCACAGAAATAAAAAAAAAAGATCTTACATTTTTTTATATAAAATTTGGGTTATCCTGCCCCAAAAATATTTTTGAATATTTTAGACATACAAATTTAGCGTAGCCAGTGACCTTACTGGTTATACCAGTCCAATTTATAAATTATATAGAACTTTTAGCAAAATTCTATTAAAAGATCTAAATAGATTTTAAAAATAAATTTATTTTTTTGACCCATACAAAATATTACCTGTCATATTATCGTGCAAAATATTGAACGAAAAATAAAATTAGTGGCTAGCTGAATTAAAGGGTGCAGTCAGATTGATTCCACCAATCCAGCTGTGTGCCACATCAATACTACTATATGCATAATTGGCCCCCATTCTAACGGCTGATTGTTAGCGGTACTTGAAACTTGGAAGGGAGGCATTAAACAAAAAAAATCGTGCCATTTTTAACGGCCGGCACGAAGCGGGCCGTGCCCGTGCCTGGCACGGCCCATTTAAGGGGGCCGTGCTGGGTCATGGGTTTCTGGCCCGCGGGCCGAGCCCGGCACGGCCCGCTTCGGGCCTGGGCCGGCACGGCCCTCTCTTGGCCCGCGGGCCAAGCACGGCACGGCCCGCAGGCCAGCCCGGCACGGCCCATAAGGGCCAAGCACGGCACGGCCCGCGGGCCAGCCCGGCACGGCCCATAAGGGCCTAGGCCGGGCTGGCCCGCGGGCCTGGGCCGGGCCAGGCACGGCCCGTCTCCATAAAAATTAATGCTTCATAAATTTTTTTAATAAATTAATAAATATTGAAAACTAAGGATTTATTAATATAAAGCCACCTTAATGGTGGGGGGTTTGGCATAGACCCCTACCAGTTTATTAATTTAAATCAAAATGGTACATGAAGGGAGGTTTGAACCTTGGTCTGACCTCCAGAATACAATAAGAAAGGGCCGAGGTTTGGACCTTGGTCTGACCTCCAGAATACAATAAAAATGTACAATTATAAAAAATTAAGAAATCTTACTAATCATCAGTGATTCAGTGAATCAGTATTCACTCTTCAGTAGTGTTTGTATCATTATCATCAGAGGATGTTGTATTATGTCCACCTTTATCTTGAAGTCTTGCCTCAGCATCCAACCAATATTTGAAGCAGAGAATCATCTCCACCGTTTCGCCCGTCATCCTACTTCTCTTTTCATCAAGAACACGCCGACCTGCACTAAAAGCGGATTCCGATGCTACCGTGGACATCGGCACAGCTAAAATATCGCCATAACAGAATATTGATTTTTAACACTCTTCCACCAAGTTAATACATCTAGATTCTCTATTTGATTTTCATCATATGCAGACTGAAGATCATTTCGTAAATAAAATTCTAGTTCACTACTTAAAGATGAAGAAGATGAAGATAAACTTGAAGCATGTGTGTGTTTTCTCTGTGCAATGAATGAAAAAATAGATGACGAACGAGAACTACTAGAAGAAGAAATAGAGGTTTGTACGGAAAATCTAGATCCACAAATTTTTTTCATCATATATAGCATAAATATCATAAAGAAGTTGTTTTACCTCATTTTTAGCAGGTTCAGGATTTTGATTCATATTTTCACAGTATGCATCAAGTAAAATTAGCACGCCATTTAATTTAACTCTAGGATCAAATACAGCAGCTAAGTTATGCATAGGACATATCTTGTCCCAATACTCATTCCATTTAGATTCCATTAGATCAATAATAGGCATTAAAACATCATCATATCTATGTTCTGCAAATTAAATTTTTGACTAATTATATATGCTTGTTGTAAAAATGAACATGAAGTTGGATAATAAATACCAAAAAGAACATTGGTAGCATTATAAAAACTAAGCAAAAAATCTTCCAAAATTTTTTCTTTATTCCAATCAGTTTCAGTCAATGTAAAGCCTAATCCACGATCATTAATATATGCACTTAATAAGTTTTTATATGGGTATGCATCATGTATCATGCTATATGTTGAGTTCCAACGAGTAATTACATCAAGTTTAAATTTTTTTAAACGTTTACCATGATTTATACATAGTTCCTTAAATTCTTGAAGTCTTGATCTTAAAGCATGAATAAAAGAAACTGCATTTCTAATTTTTGAAATCACATCTTGAATCATGCCCATGCCAGCTTGAACAGAAAGATTTAAGATATGACATGCACATCTAATATGCAATAAATTTCCATCTAACATGGGATGCAATGAGTCTTTTAATAATGCAACAGCAGAATTATTATTAGATGCATTATCAAAAGTAATAGACATAATTTTATCATTAATATTATATGAACATGCAGTTTGATAAATGACATTTGAAATTTGTTGCCCAGAATGTGGAAAATCAAAAGCACGAAAAGCAAGAATACGTTTATTTAATTGCCAATCATTATCAATATAATGAGCAGTAATGGCAATAAAACAATTACTACCTACAGATGTTGACCAAATATCAGAAGTTAATGAAATTTTTACATTTAAAGTAGAAAGTGTTTCAATTAAACTTTGTCTCATTGCTAAAAAGTTAGTCATAGCTACTCTTCTAAATGTACGCCTACTAGTTCTTTTGTAAGCAGGTTGTAGGTTTAATTGAACATATTCTTCAAAATTAAAAGATTCACATAAACTAAAAGGTAATTCATCCTTAACTATCCATTTTACAAGTGCTTTTCTTTGATTCTCATGATTATATGCAAAATTACCTACAAGTAATCCCCCTTGTATATTAAGGGTACTTTGAGTTTGAGCATGAGAATCATGCATCCTATGACTCTCTTGATGTCTTTTTAAATGCCCTGTTCCCCCACTACTACAACTATAAAGTTTGGCACATTTTTTACATTTAGCTTTCCAGACTCCATCAACCATAACTCTATCAAATTCATTCCATACAGCACTAGTCCTCTTACGAGAAGAGGTTTGATCTTCACTCGGTTCACTAGTTCTAGAGGAACTAGGAACATGGGGTTGGGGATTAGTTTCTTCTCCCTCAGAAACAGGAGGAATGCCAAACTGACTTTCCTCAAAAGATGACATATCTAAATTGATGAATTCAAAAAATAAAAACTAACCACAAGGAGGAATTGAGTAGAGGGTCGGAGGGCAGAGGCAGAGCCGAGATTCTGAGCTTCCTCTTGTGCTCTCAACAGGAGTGACCTTCTCTTCTCAACAGGAACCTCCTCTTGTGTAGCACTTGAACACTTGCTAAATGCAAACTAAAAATTAAATTGCTAGAAGAGCACTTTAGAAGAGAGAAATAATAGTAGTAGAGAAGGAGAGAATAGTTGGTTTGGTGTGGTGAGAATGAGGGAGGAAAGGACTATTTATAGAAGCCCAAAATTTTTTTTCCCAAAATACCCCTCAATTTAGCCGTTTTTGGACTGTTGGGAGGGGCAAATTTGAAAATTTCCCAAAATAGCCGTTGGAAACGGCTATTTTTCTCCCCCCTCTCCAGACGGGCCGTGCCAGGCACGGCCCGTCTCGTGCCGTGCCCGGCCCGGCCCGCCAATAGACGGGCCTGGGGCCGGGTCGGGCTTCCGTTCTGTGCTGAACGGGCCGTAAGCGGGCCGTGCCGGGCACGGCCCGTTTAGACCTCGGGCCGGGTGGGCCTAGGCTGGGCCGGCCCGGCACGGCCTGATGCCCAAGTCTACTCTTAGAACGCTTCTTGTTTGCCTGATATATTTCCGGACACAGCTCAAACTAGCTAGTCTTAAGGGTCATCGCATGCGAGACACTTCATCCACAAAGTTCACACGCTATTTCCATTTGGTCATAACTACCCACTTCACTTTTAAAAGATAATTATCTATTCTAATTCAACTTTGAGGTCCTATTGATCGCTATTGGTGCTAGGTTTCGACCTTGTTGTATCTCAAATAACAATTGTTATACCAATCACTGGTCATATACACACGTATGATAAATAAGGGGGCCTTCCAAACCTCAACAACAACTATTATTTTAAGCCATGCAAGTTGGTGTCGTGAGCCAATTTTAGTCTTTGTTGTTCTCTTTTCCGCTTAGAGAAGTATGAGATTGGTCCAACCCTACCAGCAAAGTCGGCCTTTGTCCTTTTTTGCAGCATGCCTCCTTTCTAACGTGGATTCTCCGCCCTGCAAAAGAACCAGGAGCAGCTTATTGCATTTGGAAGCCTAAGACGAACTCAAAGGCCCCAATATAAATGCATTTAGGGGCCTTAATGCATAAATAAAAATAATAATAATTTTTTTTAGATAAGAGATACGTCCCAATATAAATGCATTTGGAGGCCTCAATACATTTATAGTTATAAAGTATGTAGCATTTGAGCCCCCAAATATATTGGGCCTCAATGCATTTGGACGCTCATCTTGGAACTCACTATCATAAATGCATTTGGGGGCCGAGGCTCAATCGCCTAGGAGTTGATCCGGCCCTGAAAAGAATCCAAACTGAGATGAAAATCACTCTTTGCCATCAGATCGTGCTTTTCACGATGTCAACCGTTGGACGACGCCCTGCATGGATGTCAAAGCATTCACCATTGTGCGATCCAACGGTGGATTCGAGCGAACTCGATCCGGCAAGAGCTGTGTTGGACTCACCTTTGGAAGAGTCCGAGCCTTGGCAAACCTGGCAACCATGGTAACCTCCACTGCCGCATCCCGTATGTCCCACGTGTCGGATACGTATTGACATGGAAATCTTGGAAGTGGACTCATACGTCCACGCAACGCCACTTCATTCCCAGTGAGACGTTTTGAAATCTTTAGTAAAAAAAAAATGTTTTGAAATAGAATAATGCTTCGCATTCCAATTAGCATTCCCCAAGCAGGCGCCAAACAAGATGTTTAATAGCTATTCGACTCTAATTTCTTTATTTAAAAATATTTAAAAAATTACTAGTGTTCTTATTTATTTATTTTTCTCCATCGCTGCGACAAATACTAATTATATTATAATTTCATTGGAGGCATTATCAGCCGGATACTCGTATCCATTTAATTAGAAAAATATAGGTATGTGTCAACCCTAAAGGATGAATTTTGATGATTACAAAACACTTGAGATCATATTGTGTACTAATGACATTGGTCTAATTGTGAAGATTTCTAAGTCAAGAAAAATCAGAAGGAATGAAGCACTGCAAAATCAAAAGTTCTTCGCAAACGTCTCATGGGATATGTTCTAAAAGAAAATGATCTTAATCTAATCCATGAAGATCAGAGATGAAGTCTAAAGTTTTCTATTTAAAAGACTTGAGTCAATTCCTAAGCAAAAAGGACAAGTTTAAGTTGATTCTGATAAGTTTTATTCAAAGAACATAGTCAATGAGTCGACCCCCGCAAAACATGAGTCAACCCTTGTGTAGTTGAAAGTAAACAGAAAGTCTTTACTGCTTGAGATAAGCTTGAAGAGTCGACCCTTGCTCAAAATGAGTCGACCCCCAAAATTGAAGAGTCGATCCCAGCTCAGTTTAAGCGACAGCCGAAAAATTATGGTATGAGCTGACTCTTATATTTAAAGTGGCGACTCCTGAAGACGATGAGTCGATCCTTATATTTAAAGAGGCGACTCCTGATGAAGATGAGCCGACTCTTAAGAATTAAGAGTCGACTCTCTGAAGATGACACAGCAAAAGCTTTCTCCACGTTTTGAAGTGCCAATCCAGAATGAACAGGAGTCGACCCCTGAGATACATGAGTCGACCCTTGTACTGCTGGGACCACAACGGGAAACTGTGAATGACTTTTGTTTTCTTCTGTAACAGAAAAAGATTTTCATCAGAACAGAAAGAAAGGAATTCAAATCTCGCTGAAGAATTTGTCTATAAATACGAAGGAACCTCAGAATGGAAAAAATAAGAAAAAGAAAAAGATTCTATTGAAAACAAAAGGTTTCCACTGAGAAAAAGAGAAGAAAAGCTTAACAGTTCATCTTCCTCACCAGCATTGTAATCTAAAACTTTCTCTTGTGAGGAGTTCAGTCGAAGTTTCTCACTACATCATGAAGAGCTGCTGTTCGGACATTGGAACATCCTTCCACAGCCAACTTCTTCATCGGCTTCAGTTTTTACTTTCATTGATTTATTTTTTATATGCTCTGAAGCTTTAAGTTTTTTAGTTACAGTATTCTTTTAGTTGGATTAATTGTTGCTGTAACAGTTCCATTGATTTGAAACTTGTAAAGACTCTTCCAAGCCTCGATTAGAAGTTGTTGAATCGAAAATATTCAGCAAGAAAAAAGTTTCTGGTTGGCTTATCTGAAAACCAACTGGGTTGTTTGTGAGTCCGGAAAAACAAACGGTGTAAAATTTTTGGTTGGTTTGTTTGAAAACCAACTAGGTTGTTTGTGATCTCGAAAAATAAAAGATTTTTGGTTGGTTGCCTGAAAAAACCAACTATGTTGTTTGTGAGCCCGAAAAAACAAACCGTATAAAATTTTTGGTTGGTTTGTCTGAAAACCAACTGGGTTGTTTGTGATCCCAAAAAATAAAAGGTTTTCGGTTGGTTGTCTGGAAAAACCAACTGAATTTTGATTGTGAGCCTGGAAAACAATCAGGCTGTAATCTGCTGGGTTATAGTGAAATCTCAAGCTAGGCTTGAGGAGTGGATGTAGGTGCTAGGAGTGCACCGAACCACTATAAACCTTGGTGTTTGTGATTGTGGTTCTTCTTTTCCTTTTCTCTGCATTTTTCTGACTGCTTTCCTAATTTTATTTACTATCGTATTTGTGCAATCTTATTTCCGCTGCTGAATCTATAAGATAATAGTAACTCATACTCTCCATATGTTTTAACTTTGATTATTTTAAAGAGACCCAATTCACCCTCCTCTTGGGCTGCACCTCTGGGCAATAAGTGGTATCAGAAACTAGTACTCCCAAAAACTTTTTGATCTAACAATCAAGAGTTAAAGGTCATGGCAGCCACTATGGGATCCTCTGTTGCCGAAGGGCAATCTACCAATAGACCACCTCTTTTCAATGGCACAAATTTTACTTATTGGAAAGCTCGTATGAGAATTTTCATTCAAGCACTTGACTATGATTTATGGACTGTTATTATTAATGGACCTCACACACCAACTAAAATTATTGGTGGCATCACCTTATTCAAACCTGAGATTGAATGGGATGACCATGATAAGAGAATGGCTCAGCTGAATGCAAAAGCCATGAATGTCCTTTACTGTTCTTTAGATGCAAATGAGTTTAATCGTATATCTATTTGCATGACTGCTAAAGAAATCTGAGATAGGCTGGAAGTTATACATGAAGGCACTAACCAGGTCAAAGAATCTAAAATCAGTATGCTAGTGCATAAGTATGAATTATTTAGAATGGAAAACAGTGAATCTATAACTGAAATATTTACTAGATTCACTGATATTATAAACGGCCTGAAAAGCCTTGGTAGATCTTACTCTAATAGTGATCTTGTTCGAAAAATTCTTAGGTCTTTTCCTAGAGCATGGGAAGCAAAGGTCACTGCCATTCAAGAAGCCAAAGATCTCAACTCTCTCCCACTGGAAGAACTGCTGGGTTCCTTAATGACTCATGAGCTCTCAATGAAACAGAACCTTGAGGAGGATGAACCCAAGAAGTGCAGAACCATCGCTCTTAAGTCCACTCCGCATGAGGATAAGAGTGAGGATTCTGAACCTGATAACAGTGAGGAAATAGCCAAAACGAACACGCCTGCTACCCACTGTACTGGACCTTCGACCAGGCATTCTACCCGTTGCTTTGATTACAAGAAAGTTTAAAAAATTCTTCAGAAGAAACAGAGAAAATTTCAAGAAAAGGCCAGTAATCAAGGGGAGCAAAGCAAAGAAAATAAGGAGCAATATGTTTGTTATGAGTGCAAAAAGCCTGGATACTTTAGAACAGACTATCCTCTATTAAAGAAGGCTCCGAAGAGGTTAAGAAAAAAAGCTATGATGGCTACTTGGAGTGACTGTGATGAATCCAGCTCTGGAGAAGAAGAACAGCAACAAGAAGCTGCAAATCTGTGTCTAATGGGATACGAAAATGAGGTATATCTGAATACTGAATATGATTTTACTTTCGATGAGCTTCAAGATGCTTTTTCTGAGCTTATGATTGAATATAAAAAGCTTAGCTCAAAGAACAAGAAACTGAAGATTAAGAACCAATCATTAGAAAAAGAAAATACTCTGCTTCTGGATAATAAGAAGAAACTGCATGAAAAAACTCAGAAGTTAGTTAATGAAGTTGAAAAACTGAAACCTATAGTTGATAAATTCATCTTAAGCTTTGAGAAATTAAATTTAATTCTAGAAAGTCAGAAAGCTGTTTATGATAAAGCTAGTTTAGGATATAATCCTTGGAAGAAACATAAATCATTGAAAAATATTTTTGTAAAACCCACTTATGTTCAACCGAAATCTTTACCACTGAAATTAGACAAACTGAAACAGAAATATGCCACTTACAATCTTATAAGTCAGAATCTTATGAACAATGCTTCAATTAAATAGATATGGGTTCCGAAGGGAACCATCATTGCTAACATTCAAGGGCCCAAGAAAGCTTGGGTACCAAAGATAAAGAATTGAATTTCTGTTTTGCAGGGGTGTCTAGCATCCCAAGCATCAAACAAAAAATGGTACTTGGATAGTGGGTGCTCTAGACACATGACAGGGGATGAATCCCAATTCATGTCCCTCAAAAAGAAAGATGGAGGAATGGCTACCTTTGGTGATAATGGAAAAGACAAAATCATTGGTATTGGTAACATTCGGATTACACCAACTACTTTTATTGAAAATGTTTTATTGGTAGATGGATTGAAATATAATTTGCTAAGCATTAGTCAATTCTGTGATAAAGAATATTTTATGACTTTTGAATCATCATTATGCTTAGTTTCTAGTAGAAATGACAGTGATATAATATTTACTAGACATAGATATGAAAATGTATATCTAGTTGATTTAGATCAAATACTCATGAAAAACATGGACTGTCTAGTAGCAATGAAGACCAAAAATAGTGAAGCCAGTTGGTTATGGCATCAAAAATTAGCTCATGCAAGCATGGACTTAATTTCAAAACTTATTCGAAAAGAACTTGTTTTCGGCTTGCCTAAATTATCATTTGAAAAAGAAACAATCTGCTCTACATGCCAACTAGGAAAACAGACCAGAACCACTTTCACATCTAAAACTGTTGTTTCCACTAATAGGCCTTTAGAGCTTCTGCATATGGACTTATTTGGACCAACTAGAATTGCAAGTCTGGGAGGAAAACTTTATGGCTTTGTTATTGTGGATGATTTTTCTAGGTATACATGGGTTTTATTCTTGGCACACAAAAATGAAGCATTTTTAGCTTTCATTAAACTGTATAAAAAGATTTCAAATGAATATGGACTAAAAACTATCAAGATTAGAAGTGATCATGGAATTGAATTTGAAAATTATGATTTCGAAAATTTTTGCACTGAAAATGGTATTGATCATAATTTTTCTGCACTAAGAACACCGCAACAAAATGGTGTTATAGAGAGAAAGAATAGAACACTTATTGAAATGGCTAGGACAATGTTATGTGAGAGTGACTTACCAAAGTATTTTTGGGCTGAAGCAATAAATACAGCTTGTTATGTTCTTAATAGAGTTACTATTAGGTCAATACTAAAGAAAACTCCATATGAACTCTTGAAAAATAAGAAACCAAATCTTTCATACTTTCATGTTTTTGGTTGCATTTGTTTTGTTCTAAATAATGGTAAGGACAACTTGAAAAAAATTGATTCAAAATCAGATGAAGCTATTTTTCTTGGATATTCTTCATCAAGCAAAGCATATAGAATATTTAACAAGAGAACTCTAGTTGTAGAAGAGTCAATACATGTTATCTTTAATGAATCTAATGATCCTTCATCAAGGAAGAATTTAGATCTCGATGATGATGCAGAAGAACTCAATAAGTAAGCCAAAGAATTGACCCAAAAGGATGTGTCTGAATCTGAAAATTCAGAGCATAATGAAAATCAGAAAGAAGAAGATCAAATGCTTAATGATAAAACTAGTCTACCAAAAGAATGAAGGTATGCACATAGTCATGCTAGAGAACTAATAATTGGTGATCCTTCACAAGGAATTAGGACTAGATCTTCCGTTAGAGATGTTTGTAATCATCTTGCATTTGTTTCTTAAATAGAACCAAAATCTTTTGAAGAAGTTGAAAAAGATAACTATTGGTTAATGGCAATGCAAGAAGAACTGAATCAATTTGAAAGAAACAATATTTGGAATTTAGTTAGAAGGCCTGAAAATATTTCTGTAATTGAAACAAAATGGATTTTCAAAAATAAATTAAATGAAGATGAAATTGTAATTAGAAATAAGGCTAGATTAGTTGCTAAAGGATATAATCAAGAAGAAGAAATTGATTTTGATGAAACTTTTGCACCCGTGGCTAGACTTGAAGCTATTAGATTATTACTTGTATTTGCATGCTTCATGGATTTTAAATTATTTCAGATGGATGTCAAAAGTGCATTTCTAAATGGTTTCATAACTGAAGAAGTTTATGTAGAACAGCCACCTGGATTTAAAAATCATAAACTTCTAGATCATATTTTTAAATTGAACAAAGCACTTTATGGCTTGAAGCAAGCTCCTAGAGCTTGGTATGATAGATTAAGTAATTTTTTAATGAAGAGTAACTTTTCAAGAGAAAATGTTGATAAAACTCTGTTTATTAGAAAGAAAAATTCTAATGTTCTGATTGTTCAAATATATGTTGATGATATTATATTTGGTGCTACTAATGAAAGTTTATGTGAAGAATTTGCTAAGCTCATGCAAGGTGAGTTCGAGATGAGTTTGATGGGTAAACTCAACTTCTTTCTAGAACTTCAAATCAAGCAAACAAGAGATGAAATCTTCATCTGCCAAAGTAAATACACAAAGAAAATCTTAAGAAAATTTGGTAAGGAAGATTCAAAATCAATAGATACTCCTATGAGCTTCTCTTGTAAATTAGAAAAAGATGAGTATGGTAAATCCTTTGATTCAAAGTTGTATAGAGGAATGATTGGATCTTTACTTTATCTTGCAACAAGTAGACCTGATATAATGCATAGTGTTTGTATGTGTGCAAGATATCAAGTAAATCCTAAAGAATCACACTTAATTGCTGTTAAAAGGATATTAAGATACTTAAAAGGAAAACAACACTTAGGTTTATGGTATTCTAAGGCATCTACAATTGACTTGATTGGATATTCAGATGCTGATTTTGCTGGTTGTAGATTAGACAAAAAAAGTACAAGTGGAACTTGTCAATTCCTTGGAACAAACTTAATTTCTTGGTTTAGCAAGAAACAAAATTACGTAGCACTATCTACAGCTGAGGCTGAATATATTGCTGCAGGTAGTTGTTGTACCCAAATCCTATGGATTAAGCAACAGCTTGAGGACTATGACATAAAACAAAATAAAATTTCTATAAGGTGTGACAACACTAGTGCCATAAATCTGACTAAAATCCCATACAACACTCAAGATCTAAACATATAGAAATTAGACATCATTTCATAAGAGATCATGCTCAAAATGGGGATATAAAAATGAAATTTATAAATACTGATAAACAAATTGTAGATATATTCACTAAACCTCTTGATGAAGAAGTATTTTGTAAATTTAGAGATGAATTATGCATTTGTGATCCATTTTGATGACTGATTATGAATGATAAATTGTGTATTTTGATTGACTATTAAAAGTTGAATTTTAGTTGATTTGATCCGTGGTTTGTAATTGAGTTTTAAATCTTATTCAAAAGGATTTTGTCTCTTGAACAATCTGAGGAGACGACTCATGTAAATGAGGAGACGACTCATGTAGTAAGGGATGACTCTTAAGTTAAAAGAGTTGACTCCTAACTCACAAGAGACGACTCTTAAGTTAAAAGAGTCGACTCTTAGTTCATAGGAGATGACTCATGAGTTGGATAAGTCGACTAAAGAGAAAACTATTCGAAATGAATTCTAAAAGGCTTTATCTCTCTCTCTGAAATATTGAACCTGTAACGTTTAATACCCCTTAGAGCACCTTTTTGTCTTCAAACCAAAAACCTCCAAAAATCTTAGAAAATCTTTCTGAGGTTCTGATTGATCTTCCAATGGTGAGGGTAAAGCAAGTGACATCCGGACCTAAGAGGAAGACTAACACTTCACACACAGAGAGAAGAACGAAGGCTAGGACAGAAAAGGAGATGAATCCACAAAGGCAAGCAACATCACCGCCTCAACCTGTCATAGTCCCTCTATCACCTCCGTCCTCGGTCTCGAAACAAGGACCTCTCTCCATAAGAAATGTATCAACAGGAAGGAGAGTGAATTTCGAGTTCTTGGAAAAGGAAAACTTCCCACTAGGGCAGAATCTTAAGGATATAGGTTGGAAATAATTATGCTCCCTGAATGTGCCAACCTACCCAGACCTGGTACGAGAGTTCTACAACAATGCTAGATATGGACAAGGATAGATCTCGTCTAAGGTAAAAGAAGTCTCTATCTTAATTATTGAAGAGATTCTTAGAGATACCCTTCGGATTCCAAATGATGGAGAAAACAGAGATCACCTAGAAAATAGGAATGAAGGGATTAGTACCATTCTGAATAGAGAAGTCACAGAAGATTGGACTGAGATCAGTGCCAATCAACTGAATGCATAGATGCGTCTACTGCATCACATGATCAACAAAATGTTCTTCCCAAAGACAGAAAAATTTGATCATATTTCAGAAAGGGATATACTAGTAATGCATCATATTTTACAAAGACTCCCACTGAACCTACCCTGCCTGATGCTTAGATACATGGAAGCTCAAGGTCAAAGAAAAGGAGCTTCACTTCCTTATGGTATGATCTTAACACAAGTCCTCTGTAACTTCAATGTAAATCTAGAAGAGAAAACCAAGAAAGAATTATCGTCTGCTGATGTTTACAATGACAAATCACTGAAGAGGATGGAATTTGTCAAATCTGAGGGAAAATAGACTCGTAAAGGGAAAGAAATTCAAGATGAAAGTGGTCAAGACACTACTACACTACTAAAAGGCAAAAGAATCCCAACACAAACACCTCCAACAGAACCACCAGTCAGTCAGCTTCCTTCAATACAAAGACTATCAGATCCTCCACTCAGACTTTAAAAATGGCAATTAAAAGCTATTGGGGACAACATTATTACAGCACTGCTTAATTCTGGAGTCAGTTTTAGCAAAGTCCATCATCTTACTAACATGACCCAAAAAATGAAAGCAGAACTGCAAGGTTTAAGGCAACTAGCAACTAACTAACAGAGGAGAATTACTGAGATTGAAAAATAGCTGCAAGCACAAGAAAATTCTGTTCAAGGCTTTATCCAAGAATTAAAAGAAGAACACACTCAGCTCACTAGCTCCATCACTACACTAAACAGTAAAATTGACAAGCTGATGGAAGAGCCAAAGGAAGATCAGTCTGGACCTTCATCTTCAAAACCTTGAACCTAGACTGACCCTAGACTGAAGCTAACCCGAGCTTAGACCGAAACCCATGTTTTCAAAACATAACCTTGTACTAAGCTGAGTTTCATGTTTTGTTTTGGCACACTTGTATGCTGCCTGATACAAATTGATCTCAATTGTAATCTTTTTGAATTATCAAGTATACTTCATTTATCAAATGTAATGAATGCTTACCCTTCTTGAAATGAAGTGAATGTCTTTATTGATTTGTATGCTGCTCTGATACATTTTGAATAAATCCTTAATCCTTAATGTTGGTATCAAAAATTATTTTTAATTTCCTTCCTTTTGTTGATGACAAAAAGGAGAAGAAATATATGAAAAGAATTCAGAATACAAATCTGGAGAAATATATGAAAAAAAAATCTAAACTCAGAGATAATAAATATGAAAAGAATTCAAAATTCAAATCGGGAGAAATATATGAAAAAGAATTCTAATATGAGAAATAAGAAATGTGAAAAGAATTCAGAATACCAATCTCTACATTAAAGATAATATATAGGGGGAGATTTAAATTATGATGGTAAACAAAACTTAAGAAAAGATGAAGAATAAGAACTCTGCATAATTCAAATGTTTATAATTGATAGGGGGTGACTTTTCTCCTTAATTTGGTGAAATTATGCATATATCTCTGAATGTCATATTTGCTCTAAACTTCATTATAAAATTCTGATAATTGCTATGAAATTTTTTTTAACTCAATGGTTTTGTCATCATCAAAAAGGGGGAGATTGTCAACATTAAAGGATGAATTTTGATGATTACAAAACACTTGAGATTTGTTGTGTACTAATGATATTGGTCTAATTGTGAAGATTTCTAAGTCAAGAAAAATCAGAAGGAATGAAGCACTACAAAATCATAAGTTCTTCGCAAATGTCTCATGGGACATGTTCTAAAAAAAATGATCTTAATCTAATCCATGGAGATCAGAGATGAAGTCTAAAGTTTTTTGTTTGAAAAAATTGAGTCAATTTCTAAGCAAAAAGGACAAGTTTAAGTTGATTCTGATAAGTTTTATTCAAAGAACACAGTCAATGAGTCGACCTCCGCAAAACATGAGTCGACTCTTGTGTAGTTGAAAGTAAACAAAAAGTCTTTACCGCCTGAGAAAAGCTTGAAGAGTCGACCCTTGTTCAAAATGAGTCGACCCCCAAAATTGAAGAGTCGACCCTTGCGTTTGAAGAGTTGACCTCAGCTCAGTTTAAGCGTCAGCCAAAAAATTATGGTATGAGTTGACTCTTGTATTTAAAGTGGCGACTCCTGAAGACGATGAGTCGATCCTTATGTTTAAAGAGGCGACTCCTGATGAAGATGAGCCGATTCTTAAGAATTAAGAGTCAACCCTTTGAAGATGACACAGCAAAAGCTTTCTCCACGTTTTAAAATGCCAATTCAGAATGAACATGAGTCGACCCTTATACTGCTGGGACCACAACGGGAAGCTGTAAACGACTTTTGTCTTCTTCTGTAACAGAAAAAAGATTCTCATCAGAACGAGAAGAAAGGAATTCAAATCCCGCCGAAGAATTTGTCTATAAATACGAGGGAACCTCAGAATGGAAAAAATAAGGAAAAGAAAAAGATTCTATTGAAAATAAAAGGTTTTCACTGAGAAAAAGAGAAGAAAAGCTTAACAGTTCATCTTCCTCATCAGCATTGTAATTTAAAACTTTCTCTTATGAGGAGATCAGTCGAAGTTTCTCTCTACATCGTGACGGACATTGGAACATCCTTCCACAGCCAACTTCTTCATTGGCTTCAGTTTTTACTTTCATTGATTTATTTTTTATATGCTCTGAAGCTTTAAGTTTTCTAGTTACAACATTCTTTTAGTTGGATTAATTGTTGCTGTAACAGTTTCATTGATTTGAAACTTGTAAAGGCTCTTCCAAGCCTCGATTGGAAGTTGCTGAATCGAAAATATTCAGCAAAAAAAAAGTTTCTGGTTGGTTTATCTGAAAACCAACTAGTTTGTTTGTGAGCCAGAAAAAACAAACGGTGTAAAATTTTTGGTTGGTTTATCTGAAAACCAACTGGGTTGTTTGTGATTCTGGAAAACAAAAGATTTTCGGTTGGTTGCCTGGGAAAACCAACTGGGTTGTTTATGAGCCTGGAAAAACAAACGGTGTAAAGTTTTTGGTTGTTTGTCTGAAAACCAACTGGGTTGTTTGTGATCCCGGAAAACAAAAGGTTTTTGATTGGTTGCCTAAGAAAACCAACTGGGTTTTGATTGTAAGCCTGAAAAACAATCAGGCTGTAATCTGCTGGATTATAGTAAATCTCAAGCTAGGCTTAAGGAGTGGACGTAGGTGCTGGGAGTGCACCAAACCACTATAAACCTTGGTGTTTGTGATTGTGGTTCTTCTCTTCCTTTCCTCTGCATTTTTCTGACTACTTTTCTAACTTTATTTACTGTTGTATTTGTGCAATCTTATTTCCGCTGCTGAATATATAAGATAATAGTTAGTCATACTCTCCATACGTTTTAACTTTGATTATTTTTAAATAGATCCAATTCATCCCCCCTCTTGGGCTACACCTCTGGGCAACAGTATGTACAAAGGATATTTCAGTTATGGAGAAAGGCTGATCATAAATTTAAAATTATTTTATTATAATTGAAGATATAGAGATATTTGACTATTAATATTTAGGATTTTTCTTTTTTTTGGGGGGTTGGAAGTGAGGGCTCTAGGGCCAAAATTATGTGTTTTGATCATTCATTGACCAAATTTTGAGGTTAAGCAAGTCCAAAGGGTTTTGTTGAAGATATTTTACTTCTCAAGTTTTATTTTTTAGATTTTTGATATCATTTTAAAAGATATCCTAACCACTTGCACCCTAAACCTATTCCAGTCCTAGACTTAGATAGGCTTATTTGCAGTTGTGGACAAAATTTACTTTATATAATTACTACCCTACTATCCTTCAATTACTTTTTTTTGTCCGCTTTTTTGCGCCATTATGCTCTCTAAATATGCAAAAAATAGAAGAGCAAATTCATTCTTGTGATAAAATCTGAATCATCATGAAAAAGTTCAATATTTTTTTTTATTTTTTATCTCCTTCGGCTTATTCATGCAACTAAATGCTAATAAATTATTATCTCGTGAAATAAATTCATCTCTTCTATAATACCTGAATGATTATTTTATTTTTTAAAATTTATTTCATAACCAAATATAATCATGGAAAATAGGTCTTGACATAGCCTGATCTGCACCCTTGAGTATACGTCCTCCTTTGGTCCATGTTAGGCTTAAAATTAGACGCCACTTGAAATGAAACCAAAGGCCACTTGGAAGGCTACAAAGGCTATAATAATTATCCAAAGAAGATTTTCAATAATAGCTTATACAATAAAAACTTATCTTCTTCGCACAAGGGATTGGTTACACCATCATCATATGGTGGCATGGCTATTATGTAAGGCATGAAAACTTAAGGTTAGGGAAGATTTAGTTTTGTACATCTTCTCTTTGCTTGAAAAAAAATTTATAAAAACTTTCCAAAAAATAGGGATAAAGTTTGCTCACCGCTCCGAGGTTTATTTTTATCTAACTCTTTATCATTTAACATAACATTAGTCAAACCATTAACTTTAAATGGGATTCAACTATCATGCTAGAAAAATATCAAAAATAATTTAAATAATCTTAAGCGACATAGCAACCATTTAAGAATATAAGAAAATGTGTATTTTTTTTGATAATTTCAACTTTTTATATAAGGTATATGGTTTTAGTGACACTGCTAATTTGTTTTACAAATTATTTCGACATAAGTATAATTAAAATAAATTATAAGGGTTTTTTTTGTAATTTATTTTTTTAAATTTTATTTTATGTGGCTGAAATGGTCTACATTGACTGCGCGGGCTTGAAAACTTTGTGCACAGCCGTTGCATCCAAAGTAGCTGGAAGCAATTAATGCTGCCAAAAAGCGAATCCATTGTACGGGAGTATCTTTAGGATAAGGCAAAAATAAAGAAAGCTTCTTAGGAATATCATACAAGAAATTTGACTGGCATGGCAAAGGCCCAGTAATCATGTTGTTAATTGTTTAATAAAGATAACAACAGATGAAGCATAATTACATGTTCATCTGGACCCTGGAAAGTGGATAAAAAAAAAATTCAAGTCAAAAGTCTTGGTGTTAACAAGCTAGTAGATACCTGCCCGCTTCACTTATAAAAATTAATTAATTGAATACAGAAAAAATTTAACGGTATTTCTGTGATGATTTAACTGTATGCCATGCTAAATTAAGTATGTTTTAAGCTTACTTAACTATATGCCGAGAAGATTTAACTGTATGCCCGGCTAGATTAAGTATTCAAATATTGATTAACTGCATACTAAGCTTACTTAAATATATTCCATACTATATTACCTGTATACCAAGCTTACTAAGCTAATTACAATGGTCAGTTAAGTATGTTCAAACTTACTAATCTAATTATAATGGTGAATTAACTTTATTTTTCTTTATTTTTCTTATTTTCTTATTTTCTTTTCTTTCCTTTTTTTCTTCTCTTCTTTTCGAAGCTTCTTTCTGTTTCTTTTTTCTTCTCCTCCCTCTTTTCTTCTTCTCCCACGAGGCCGACAGCGCCGAAATAGTGTCGGGTCGTTATTTATTTATTTATTTGTTTATTATTTTATTTTATTAAAATATATTTATTTATTATCTTATTTATTTATTTATTCGTTCATTCATCTATATATATATATATATATATATATATATATATATATATATATTATGCAATTATTTATTTATTTATTTATTTTTCTTTTCTTTTTTTTTCTTGTTTTCTTTCTTTTTTCCTTCTTTTCTTTCTTTTTCTTTTCTTTTCTTTTTTCCTTTCTTTTTTTCTTCTCTTCTTCCCGAAGCTGCTTCTTCTTCTTCTCCTCCCTCTTTTCTTCTCCTCCCGCGAGGCCGACCGTGGCTTGGCGATGTGGCTGGTGGAGCGCGACCGAGACCCTTCTCCTCCGGATCCTCTCGCGGGCGGTGATGGTAGAACGACCGGAGAACTCTCCTCCGGATCCTCTCGCGGGCGGCGACGGAGCACACGAGGGGTGGCTCTTTCTCTGTTATACTGCGATGCGGGTCCTCCTCCTCGAATCTGGGAGCGGTTGATGGCGGTGGAGACGCAGGCACACGAAAGCTGCCAAAAACTGGGGAGCACGAGGCGTCGCGAGACTGGCCTTTCCCCTTCCTTCGTCTCGGGAGCTGTTGGAAGAACAGGAAAAGGGGGAAGAAGAAGGTGAGTTTTGGTTTGAGAAGAAGAAACCGGATAGTTATGAGGGAGGGGTATTTTCATTTCATAAAAAAAAAGTTAAATATGTGCTAGACCAGTTGTTATGAAACTAGTCAATAGGAATTTATTGTTATACTGGAGTCTTTGGGTGGGTGGGGAATTAATTTTTCTCTTTCTTCACCACCACCTATTTTCCATCGTTGAATGGTCAGCAGTCCCACTATCACTCTATCAGATGACATTTCGTTTACAAGCTGGGGGTAGTCCCACTAGTCCAATAGGCACCACATAAAATCACAGAAGTCTCTAGCCTTCTGAACACGAGAAGAAGGCTAAAGAAAGCCACTGCCAAGCTTCCGTTGAATAATATACTTCTCAAGAAAGCCACAGCCTCTCTCTCTCTCCCTCTCTCTCTCTCCCCCCCTTCTTATCCTCAATGACAGAGCTATCATCTGCGATCCCAATTGCAAATAGCCAGGATTCAGAACCGAGAGAATTGGATCGGTCGACCCCATTAAGGGGCACTACCCCCAGCCAAAGCTTGACGAGCCAGAGGCCATTGGTGATCGACAAGACCCTGTCGACTGCGGCGAACCTCGCGCAGCTCCTGCCGACAGGCACCGTCCTCGCCTTCCAAGCTCTCTCCCCTTCCTTCTCCAACCACGGCATCTGCTACGCTTCCAACAAGTACATCACCTTGTCGTTACTTCTCATTTGCACCATCTCTTGTATCTTCTTCTCCTTCACCGATAGTTTCAAAGGGACCAACGGAAAGTTGTACTATGGCATGGCCACGTGCAAAAGCTTCATTGTTTTCAATTACCAGCCCTCTGATGGGGATCGAAGCAAGGTATTGGAGGACTTGTTGAGGTTTCGGATACGGTGGTTGGACTACGTCCATGCCTTCTTCTCGGTGCTGGTGTTCTTGGCTCTAACCTTTAGTGATACCAATATACAACACTGCTTCTTTCCGGATTCTGGGTCAAACTCGAAGCAGATCCTCCAGAATTTGCCGCTTGGGGCCGGGTTCTTGTCGAGCATGGTGTTTTTGATCTTTCCAACCACCCGGCAGGGGATTGGATATTCGGATACAACGCCTCATTCACTGTAAGCTAGCTGTTTTGGTTATTATGTTCGGATTCTTTTTCTAGTAGATGTTGTGAAACGTAAAGGCTTAACAATAAGATTAGCCTATATATATTTTCTTAGGAGGACTGTATCAACAAGTATATGCGCTTTAAATGGGTATATTATCCAATAACTTCTTGATGTGAATTTTTTTCTTACTTAGCAAGATTGGTTAGTCATACGTCACAAAAAAAAAGACAGGCTTGATCTCAAGTTAATTCAAAAATAAGCATTTTCAACTATTTGTTTGGAGCCTGAATTTTCAACAAGTGTATGTGCTTTAATGGTCATATATCCAATAACTTCTTGAATAGTAGCATATGATGTGAATTTTTTTCTTACTTAGCAAGACTGGTTAGACATACATCACAAAAAAATAAAAAAAAAAGGGACATCAGGCTTTATCTCAAGTCAATTCAAAAAATAAACATTTTCAACTATTTGTTTCCTTCTACTGAAGCCTGAATTTTGGACTCAAGTTTCCAATTAACCCCCAAAAGGCTGGAACTTGGCTTGTATGAAAAAGGAGGGCCGAGGCTACAGCCTCGATAGATGAGTCCAAATATGATCTCATGGTGGATGGGCGCGAAGGATGGTGAATCCCTCTTTTTTTTTTTTTAATTATTATTTATTTTTTGCTAAAACGAAAGTAATATACATAACATGTATAAATATAGTCAATAAAATCAAAAAGCAAAACATCATGGAGAGTCGTAGGCAACTTCGTCTCTTCTTCCCATAGGTAGTTCCTGAACGGTTGGCAACAAAAGATGCTACCCAATCCGCCGCCCCATTGGCCTCTCTAAACATAAGCACCAATCCGTCATGAACCATGACCCATATATCCCTCAAGAGCGGGTGGTAGTTGCTGACCCCTATCGAAGCCTGCAGGATCCATCCAATAACCGTTGCCAAGTCACCCTCCAGAACTCGTATTCTTCCAAAAAAAATAAAAAAAGAAAGAAAGAAAAGAAAAAATAAACCTTCTGAATGTTGTGCAGCAAAAAAAATGATGCGGTCAGCAGCGCTACTAATCTAATCCTTCCTTGTAAACTTATACCTATTCTACAATGGATGACAAAACTCTATATCATTGTCGTTGCTATAGGGTCACAAACTCCAGAGAGGGTGATGCCAACTGGAGAATTGAACCATATTCTAGCCCGAGTTCAACCTAACCCCGGAGAATTGATGCCAACTGCCGAAAATCTTGGAGATTCGGAAATAATATCATAGGGTAGGAAATGGACAAGCAAAATAATCAAAAATAGTTTTTGAAGTTAGTTGACCTGCGTCCATAGGAATAAAAAAAAGAACTTATGTAGTTTTTTTCTATAAAATTTGGGCAAACCTGCTCCAAAAATATTTTTGGATATTTTATAAATACAGATTTAGCATAGCCTGTGATTTTACTGGTTATGCTAGTCTAATTTATAAATTACATAGAACTTTTAGCTCATTCTATTAAAAGATCTAAATAGATTTTCAAAATAAATTTATTTTTTTGACACATACAAAATATTACCTGCCATATTATCGCTCAATATATTGATTGAAAACCAAATTAGTGGTTAGCTGAATCAAAGGGCGCAGTCAGATTGATTCCACCAATCCAGCTGTGTGCCGCATCAATACTGCAATACGCGTAATTGGCCCCCGTTCTAACGGCTGATTGTTAGCGGTACTTGGAACTTGGAAGGGAGGCATAAAAATAAAAATAAAAAATACAAGATGGCACGCATTTGAGAACTCTCAGGACGCTTCTTGTTTGCCTGATATATTTCTAGACACAACTCGAACTAGCTAGTCCTAAGAGTCATTGCACGCGAGACACTTCGTTCACAAAGTTGACACGCTATTTCCATTTGGTCATAACTACCTACTTCACTTTTAAAAGATAAATATTTATTCTAATTCAACTCTGAGGTCCTATTGATCGCTATTGGTGCTAGGTTTTGACCCTGCTGTATCTCAAATAACAATTGTTATACTAATCACTGGCCATGTACATATGTATGATAAATAAGGGGGCCCTTCCAAACCTTTACAACAAGTATTATGTTAAGCCATGTAAGTTAGTCTTCGATGTTCTCTTTCCGCTTAGAAAAGTATGAGATTGGTCCTACCTTACTCAGCAAAGTCGACCCTTGTCTTTTTTCGTAGTATGCCTTCTTGCCTACAAAAGGACCATAAGCGGCTCAAAGCATTTGAGAGCCTAAGGCAAACTCAAAGCCCCAATATAAATGCATTTAGAGGCCTCAATGTATAAATAAAGAAAAAAATAATAAATTTTTTTAGATAAGAGATACATTCCCAGTATAAATGCATTTAGAGCCCTCAATGCATTTATAGTTATAAAGATACGTAGCATTTGAGGCCTCCAAATATATTGGGAGATAACAACCCAAGAGGGGGAGGGGTGAATTGGGTTTTCCAAATTTTTAGAACCTTAAGTTAGTTTGATAAATGTACGAGTAGTTTAGCTTGTGTTAATTATATAAGTGTAGTAGAACCAAAAAGAACATAATACAAACACACAAAAAATATAGTAGTTCGGTGCTCTCCAAAGCACCTACGTCCACTCCCCAAGCGTCCCCTTGGAAATTCACTATAATCTTACGGATTATACTTAGATTGTTTTGCGAAGCTCACAATTCAAAAATTCTACAATTGGTTTTATGGGATCACCAATAATCTAACTGTTGGTTTTACAGGCTTACCAACAGCCTACACCATTGGTTTTATGGGCTCACCAACAAACCTTACAAAGAATAAGTAGAGAAAAGTTTAAAGCTCCTAAATGAGCAAGTAATACAATAATGCACTTAAAGAAGAGGTAAGAGAATATTTATCGCTTTGTAGATTGTTCTTCTCTTCTTTGCCAATATTGCTTCACTCCTCAAGGGGTTGGTAGAGCTCTTAAAGACACTTGAAGACTGCTCAACCACCTTCTTTCAGAATTTGAATGAAGCAAATTAATGAAGAACACTTAGACTTTCTTTTCTCTTGAATGCACTCCTGATTTTTGCAAAAAAATTTTCTCTTGATGAATAGTGCCTCTTAAATACTTCTCCAACCTTAAATGATCACTCCCTGGGCTGTTGGAATGGAGAAACTAGCCGTTTCTAGCTGTTGGAGACTTACTTCTGCAGAACTAGCCGTAATGTTGTCAGTCGTGCTGGGTCAACCCGAGTTACTGTTCCACAGACGGGGCTCGGCTTCATGTTTTCCTAGGATCGACTCCAGCTACAGTCGGGGTCGACTCAAGCTTGGCTGGGGTCGTCCCTCTCAGAAATTTCAGAGACTTATTTTTCTGACATTTTGGGCTGGGGTCGACTCAACTTTTCTTGGGGTTGACTCTAGCTACAGTGGGGTCGACTCGAGCTTATCTGGGGTCGGCCGTCTCAAAAATTCCAGAGACTTATTTTTCTGACTCTTTAGGCTGGGGTCGACTTATGCTTTCCTGGGGTCGACTCAACTTGGGATCGACTCATACTTTTCTTGGGTCGGCTACTGACAGTGAATTACAGATGACATTTCTTTCTGATGTTTGATGCTGGGGTCGGTTCATGCTTTCTTGGAATCAACTTGAACTCTATGCCATTTGTGCAAGTTTGTGGCCAGATTGTGTCAGGTCGACCTCTATTCTTCTAGGGTTAACTCCAACTCTGTGCCAAGTGTTTCAGGGTTGTGTCACATTGTGCCAAGGCGTGCCAAATGTATCAGAGTCGACTCCAAACTACTTGGGGTCGACTCTAACCCTATTTTTCTGCCACTTAAGGTTAGTTTAGCACATTAAAGCAATAAAAAGATATGCCAATTGATTTAGAATGAATGACACATGCAAGTTTCATTTTAACATAATTACCCCTGTATCAAGAAAACTTCACTCTTAATTTTGTCAAACTGAAAATTAGATTTTCTCTCAAGTTCTTCTAAATAGAATTATCCTTAGATGAATCTTGAAGGTCATTTTAAACTATAGTAGATGAGTGTATCATGAATGTATCGAGATCGTAGGATGTATCGAGCGATGTATGACTTCGCTCTTCCTTGAGTATCTATTTACTTGATTAAGTTTGTTAATAGCCTTGGCCACTTCCATATGGCCTTCATGGTTTTGTAAACATCAAAATAACATTATGATTCTCAACTGGCCATATACATACGTTATGATAAATAAGGGGCCCCCTTCCAAAACCTTTACAACAGTATGTATTTTAAGCCATGCAAAGTTAGTCTTTGTGTTCTCTTTTCTGCTTAGAAAAGTATGAGATTGGTCCAACCCTACTCAGCAAAGTCTGCTTTTGTCCTTTTTCGTAGTACGCCTTCTTGCCTGCAAAAGGACCATAAGCGGCTCAGAGCATTTGAGAGCCTAAGGCGAACTCAAAGCCCCAATATAAATGCATTTAGAGGCCTCAATGCATAAATAAAGAAAAAAATAATAAATTTTTTTAGATAAGAGATACATCTCAGTATAAATGCATTTAGAGGCTTCAATACATTTATAGTTATAAAGATACGTAGCATTTGAGGCCTCCAAATATATTGGGATCCTCAATGCATTTAGACGCTCACCTTGGGATTCACTATAATAAATGCATTTGGGGGTCGGGGCCTTAGGCGACCGCCTCAATTGCATAGGGTTGATTCAGTCTGAAAAGGATCCAAACTGAGATAAAAATCACTTTTGCTATCGGATCATGCTTTTCACGATGTCAACCATTGGACGACGCCCAGCATGGGTGTCAAAGCACTCACCATTGTGCGACCCAACAGTGGATTCGAGCGAACTGGACCCGGCAAAGAGCCATGTCAGGCTCACCTTTGGAAGAGTCCGAGCCTTGGCAAACCCGGCAACCATAGTAACTTCTGCTGCTGCATCTCGTATGTCCCACATGTCGGAAACGTATTGACATGAAAATCTTGGAAGTGGACTCGTGCATCCATGCAACGCCGTTTCATTCCCAGAAATGTTTTGAAATAAATAATGCTTCGCATTCCAATTAGCATTCCCTAAGCTGGTGCCAAACTAGGGATTTAATATCTATTCGACTCTAATTTCTTTATTTAAAAATATTAAAAAATTACAGGTGCTCTTATTTATTTTTTTTTTCTCCCTTGCTGCGACAAATGCTAATTATATTATAATTTCATTAAAGGCATTATCAGTCATATCCATTTAATTAGAAAAATATAGGTATGTACAAAGGATATTTGAGTTATGGAGAAAGGCTGATCATAAATTTAAAATTATTTTATTATAATTGTAGATATAGAGATAATTAACTATTAATTTTTAGGATTTTTCTTTTTTTGGTTGGAAGTGAGGGTGCTAGCGCTATGTGTGTTTTGATTATTCATTGGCCAAATTTTGACGTTAAGCGAGTCCAAGGGGTTTTATTGAAGATATATTACTTCTCAAGTTTAATTTTTTAGATTTTTGATATCATTTTAAAAGATATCCTCTCCACTTACACCCTAAACCAATTCCTATCCTAGACTTAGATAGAAAAGATTAACTGTATGCAAAAAAGATTTAACTGTATTCTAAGATGATTTGACTGTAGCCAGGCTAGATTAAGTGTGTTTTGAACTGATTTAACTGTGTGCCGAGAAAATTTAATTGTGTGATAGGTTAGATTAAGTCTTCAAAATTGATTAATTGCATGTCAAGCTTACTTAAATGTGAGCCATGCTATATTATATATGTACCAAGTTTACTAACCTAATTACAATGGTAAGTTAACCGTGTTCAAGACTATATGAATTGAGTTTCAAGCTTACTTAACTAATTGTAATGGTATTTGCACACACTAATTATTTTCTTTTCTTTCTTTTTCCTTTCCTTTTCTTCTTTTTTTTTCTTTCTTCTATTTTCTCCTTCCGGGAGGATGCGGTGCCAGAAGGGCCGGGGCCATGGCGCCGCGCGGGGAGGGGCCCGGCGCGATGGCAGTGCGGCCGTAGCGGCTTATTTATTTATTTATAATTATTTTATTTCATTACAATATTTGTTTATTTATTGATTAGGTCATTCATATAATATATATAATATTTATTTATGCATTTATTTATTGTTTATTTTTCTTTTTTTCTTTATTTTTCTTTCTTTTCTTTTTTTTCTTCTTTTTCTTTCCTTTCTTCTTTTTCTTTCCTTTTCTTTTTTTCTTCTCTTCTTCCCTTCTTCTTCTTTCTTCTCCTCCCATGAGACCGCTGGCGCCGGAAGGGGGCCGGGCCATGGCAGTCACTACGGCTTTATTTATTTATTTATAATTATTTTATTTCATTACATATATATTATTTATTTATTTATTTATTCGTTCATTCATATATATAAATATTTATTTTATGCATTTATTTATTTATTTATTTTTTTTTCTTTTTTTTTCTTTTTTCTTTTTTCTTTTCTTCTTTCTTTCTCTTTCTTCTTTTTTCTTCTTTCTTGGTTCTTCTTCCTTTTTCTTTCCTTCTTCTTTCTTCCCTTCTCCTTTCTTCTTTCTTCTCCTCCTGCGATGCCGCCGGCGCCGGAAAGGGGCTGGGCCTTCGTCAGCCGCAGGAGGGGGTCGGGCCGCCGTCGGCCGCAGGAGGAGGCCGGGCCAATAGAGAAATCTTGTCCTCCCGTGAGAACGCAGCGCCTGAAAGGGGCCAGGGCGCGGCGAACGTGGGAGGAGGGTGGGCTGTAGCCGGCGACGGCCGCAAGATGCAGGAGGAGAAGAAATTTCCTCTTCTTCGGCACCTCCCCACCGTGGGGGTGGGGCAGGGGCGGGGGCATTCCCGGCGGCGCGGCTGCAGGAGGGGCTCTGGAGGGGTGGGCCGGGGCTGGTGGCGGCCGCAGGAGGGGCTCGGGTGGGGCGGGGGGGGCCGGCGGCGGCCGCAGTTGGCCGTTGGCCTTTTTCTTCTTCTTCTTCGGGAAATGGACTTTCTTTCCTCTTCTTTGGTGGGTGGGGGCATTTTCATCTCATAATGAAATATTAAAATATAGTTAGATATATTATTAAACAACCAGTGTATAGAGATTAAACGGTAGAGACCGATCAAAATATAGACCGGTCATTAATTTCCCCAAAAATATATTCACTTTTAAACCATGCGAATATTATGATTTGGTGTGCCATTTGTCATAAGCCAATGTTTCAGTCTTTGCTCTTCTTTATTCCATCTTATAATAACACACGATTCACTTTCCCCCAGCAAAGTTGGTCTTCGTGCTTTGTTGTAGTTAGGGCCTTCATGAATCATGACTATGACTGCTCCGCTTGTTTTACATCGTCTACTTCATATCCACTAGATAAGGGCCAAAGTGGAATGCAAACCAATCGTTTTTTCTTATTCTCTTTCTACACCGCCATCTATTTTTCATCTTTGAATTGTCAGCAGTCCCACTATCAGATTGTTGAAAAAATTTAAATGCGCACACCGCCGAGACTCAGCCGCGTGCGCGCTTGTCATTCGCGAAACGCCAACTGGGGCGTTCCGCGAATTAATCGTGGACGGGTCACGTCCTCGTTCCGTAGATGCGTGCCTACTAGCCAGCCGCGTGCTGGCCGCGAGAAATGCACGGACGCATCCGCGGAAGGCGCGGACGCATCTGCAAAAATTATCAAAAAGCTCCTGTATGCACTCCTATAAATATCCCCTATTTCATCCTATTCAGTACACGAAAAAATAGAGAAAAATATTGGAGAAATTTTGGAGAAAATTTCTTCCTCCTCTTAGCCTCTTCTGATTTTATTTTTTTATTTTTTTATTTTTTTTCGTTCTTCGTTAGATCTGCAAGTCCGATCAGATTCGTTTTGACTTCTTCTGAGATGTACCGAAAAAGAAGTTGTAGGATCCTCGTATCTCAGAGAAAGATTGCCGGAAGATCTGTATGTGGGAGCAAACAATTCTTTGGGACAACGTCTACGCACTTGGACTTGCCTTCAATCAGGTTATTTTCTCTTACTCTTGTTTTAAATTTAATACTAGTAGATCTGTTGGATTTACAATTTTATGATTTAAATATATTAAGTGAATAGATTTGTTTTGTGCTAGAATAGATTTTTTACTATAATAGATTTATTTTGATGCTGAATAATATATATATATTATTTCTTTTAAGATTTTTATTAATTGCAATTATTAGATTTATTTGCTTATTTGGGTGATATATTGCTAAAAATCCAAAGAAGTGTTTGTTTATTTTTTTTGTTAGTAATATATAATTCAGTAAATCAGTCTAAAAAGGTAATAATTTGATTAACCTCCAAGAGTTTATCATACCTCCATTTAGACTCCTCAAGGAGTAATTTTCAGATCTCATTCAAACAGAAAATTTAGAAATTGGTTAATCCATAATAACTAATTCATTGAATTGAGAACTTAGATCTCAATTATAATAATTGATTTGCTAGCACAAAATTAGTAATCAATTATTCTGATAAGGTAATAAATTGTATAATTTATTGAATTGACATTTTAGATCTCAGTTATAATAATTGATTTGCTAGCACAAAATTAGTAATCAATTATTCTAATAAGGTAATAAATTATATAATTCATTGAATTGATATTTTGGATCTCAATTATAATAATTAATTTGTTAGCACAAAATTAGTAATCAATTATTCTAATAAGGTAATAAATTATATAATTCATTGAATTGACATTTTAGATCTTAATTATAATAATTAATTTGCTAGCACAAAATTAGTAATCAATTAGTCTAATAAGGTAATAGATTATATAATTCATTGAATTATTTTAGATCTCAATTATAATAATTGATTTGCTACCACAAAATTAGTAATCAATTACTCTAATAAGGTAATAAATTATATAATTCATTGAATTGACATTTTAGATCTCAATTATAATAATTGATTTGGTACACAAAATTAGTAATCAATTATTCTAATAAGATAATAAATTATATAATTCATTGAATTGATATTTTAGATCTCAATTATAATAATTGATTTGCTAGCACAAAATTAGTAATCAATTATTTTAATAAGGTAATAAATTATATAATTTATTGAATTGATATTTTAGATCTCAATTACAATAATTGATTTGCTAGTACTAAATTAGTAATCAATTATTATTATTTCAAAAAATTCAAACCGAAAATTCGAAAATTGATTGATACACAATAACCAATTTAAGTTTGTGATAAGTGCTAAATAATGCATAAATTAATATCTTATTCATAGCACTTATCATTATTTTAATTCACATATTTTGTAAATTCAACTAAAAGATGTGTTACCCTCATCATTGCATTTTAATAAATTAATTCGAGTTTGATTTAATTATTTATTAATTGAGCCTAATGTATGCAGATCGATTCGAACTTATTCGGGATAATTCCTGAACCCAAATCCCATGAACCCAATGGATTAGATCATCTCCCGGAAGTCTCATCTTCCTGTGCACCCCATTTCCAAGCATCACCCACGGCATAACATCTCAGCCATTAACATCCAATTCCTTCACACATTTATCCTAGGTCTTTCCATGTCTCCAAACTTCCCAAATTTCTTTCTCAGCATGTGGCATCGATCCCAAGTTCACGTGCCCACATCCAAGCCAATCAACAACCCATTCCCTCCCAGCCGTTCGACCTACCTCTTAGATGTTCCCATCAAATCCGTGCATCTCAGCAGCCAAATCCAACCTCCCAACATTCCACACTCATCCCGAATTCCTCTTCCACGTCCATGAATAAAGCCATATCCTCTCCTCTGCATATCTTCCCATCATCCTCATCCCTTCTGCATTCCAAAAACCTCCTCATCCTCATCCACATCGACTTCATCTTTATTCCATCTCCCAACCAACTTTGTTCGCAACCGATTGCTTCCTCTCAGTCTGAGATCCTCCTTATCCCACGGATCAACCACCAGAGCTCCATCCTCGTCCACGGCATTCACCCAGTCCGAGAATCTCATCTTCCATCACCCACGGGATAAAGCCCAAGCATCCGGTCCCAGCTATTCTCCCCTGTTTCGAAATAGCAACAATAGCAAAAATATCCTCCCAGCCGCATCTCAACCGGATCACTCACGTCTTCATCCTCTCGCTCCCGCGTCTTCCGAGTTCCCTAGCCGTGAGCATATCCGTTTCTTCTTCAACTTCCCTTCACGAAAACAAAGCCGAGACCCATTGACCACGGAAGAATCCCTTGTTACGTGTATCTCCCGATGGCCTTCATCCATCCACGCATCCTCTGTTTCATCGGAACAGAACCATCCCAAGCTTCATCCCGAAGCCCCTGCATCCCAGAATCCCAGCAACCCATCTCAGCCAAGAACACATCCCATGTTTATCTTCATCCCAACCCGGATAAGCTCGGATTAGCTTCAAACTTCCAGCCATATCTCCCACGGATGAGGTCTAAGCTCTTCCACGCTCATCTCCTCTCAACCTCCTTCGGATCAGATCAACTTCCACGACCTTATCCTCCCATTCGGATCAGCCACAGAAGAAGGAAGGAGAGAGGAGGAGAGGGGGCTGGGAAAGCTATAAAAGGAGGAGGCTTCACTTCGGTTCGGTTCAAGCCCGATCAGAGGAGTTCTCACGGGAAGAAGAGGAAAGGAGAGATAATACTTTGGTTTTTTTGGGAATGACTTCCAAAAAGAAAAAAATATAATGAATTGTTAGGAGAGAGAGACCAGGGAAGGGAGGAAGAAAAGAAGAAATGGGAGCCCGCTGCTGAATCATTGCTGTCGCCCACGACTCCATGGAAGGCTGATCTTTTTTCTAGGGCCGGATGCATCCTAACAAAGGGCCAAGGGTTTTATATTTTTGATTTCTATTCTTGGAGTTGTATAAACTTTATTTTGTTCTTAATGAATATTTTATTTCATCTCATATTTAATTTCTGTAATTTTAAGTATGACGTTTATACAACTGTTTTTATGATCACTAAGTAAATATAAGATAGTTCATGCTTCGGGAAGATGCGATGTGTTGCCACCTTAGATTAGGGTAGACATTTCATGCCAACTGAAGATGGATTATGCCTAAATTACTTTTGTGAATTTCTATTCGAATGCTTAATGCTTGTAGCCAATTTGCATGTTAATCCAAGAACGAAATAAATTATAAATAACCCTTGTTCCGATGTTAGCGGTGAATTCCTTGTCCTAGGTTTCCCTCAAACTGATATCATTTTAATTGCATTTCTCTTAAATTTAGTTCAATAGTCTTCCTAAACTTTCTTTTTAAATATTTTTTTCTTAAGAAAACAACTGTACCCCAATCCCTGTGGATCGATACCCGTAATCACTATCCTACCAGATACGTGCTATTGCGTGGTCTTTAAAATTGACTATCAGTTTGCATCTAGGCTTTCTAAAAATTGAATTTGCGTGATTTCTAGAGATTATATTCACTAACTAATAGTGTCAAAAAAAGCTCGTCAAAAAGTCATACGTGCCTAAGAGAGGTTAGTACTTAAGTGAGCCTATTGCTTCACCATGGATCTGGAGCTGATCTGGCTATTATTTTTTAGATATATCAACTAGACATCCAAAGTTCAATATAAAAATTAGTACAATTTTTTGACATAAACATTTTACCTTCATTCAGATTTCTGTCTCTATTCTATAACCCTGATCCTATGGCCTCTAATACTAGTGACCATCTTAGTGCCAAACCTGAAAAATTTGATGACCACAACTTTAGAAGGCAGCAGAATCAAATGCGGTTCTGGCTCACCACATTAGGGATGATCTCAGCCATAGGTGAGAGAACTTCGGAAGTTGATAATGAGTCCAACCCAACTACTTCACGACATGCTACTCACCAAAATCCAAACCCAAACCGGAGTTCATCCTCCTCCTACACTGAACCTTCTGCTTCCACCAGCACACTTTCTAAGACTCATAATGAGATAGACTATCATTGCATCCATAGAATCTTAGGTGTCCTTTCTGAGAGGTTGTATGACATCTATTGCACAACCAAGAGTGCCGAAGAATCCTGGGACACCCTAGAAAGCAAATATGATTTTGATGATGCTGAGGTAATTTGGTTCAAAGCCTCAGACTTCAATAACTTTAGGATGGTAGACTCAAAGCCTATGAATGACCAAATTTATGATTTTGAAATTCTAATCCACCATCTTAGGACTAATAGAACCAATTTGGATGAATCATTTCAGGTAGCCTGATAGACAAACTATCCAATTTTGGTCTGATTTTGCTAAGACTCCAGGCCATACCCAAGGAGATCTCATCCTAATCCAAGTTTTGAACTCCATTAGAATTGAAGAACAGCATAGGCTCAGGAGTAAAACCTCTACTAGACACAAAAATAATACTTACAATGTAGAGACCCCACCTAGAAAAAATCAGAACCGACCGTTCAAAAATAAGCATTACAAAAGAAACCCTACAACCCTAGAAACCCTAACCACCACAATAGAAAATCTATCCAATCCAAGAAGTAGAAGAAGAAGAAAGAGGAAGGTGGTCTTTATTTCTGTTATGTGTGTGGTCGAATTAACCATTTGTCTCCTCAGTGCTTCTATAAGAAGACTGCACCTCTTCAACCAAGAAAAAGGGTCTACACACAATCAGTGCTCAAGTCAACATGGTGACTTCCAGCGCTGGCTCTTCTAAGACAGCTTTCAGGTCTTTTCTTCACTTCTGAAGTTAACATAACTTTACAAGCACTTGATTGGTGGATTGATACCGGAGTTGGTATTCATATTTATTCGGATCGCTCCTAATTTTCTTCTTACCAGGTCTCAAGTGGAAGAGCTGTGATTATGGCAAACAGCTTGGAGGCACGTGTGCTAGGAGTGGACGAGTAGACTTAAAGCTTACTTTGGAAAGGTCTTATCCCAGCACGGCATCAAATATGTATCGGATCGTTAGAAGAAACCTAATTAATGGTTCCTTGCTTGTCCAGAGAGGCTATCGTCTTATTTTTTAGTCCAATAAAGTTATAATTTCGGAGGAGTATTACTGGGAGACTTGTACGTCGGGGCAAAAGCTTTTTTGGGACAGCGTCTACGTGTTTCGACTACCTTCAATTAGGCTATTTTCTCTTACTCTTATTTTAAATTTAATATTAGCAAATCTGTAAGATTTGCATTTTATGATTTAAATATATTAAATGAATAGATTTATTTTGTGCTAGAATAGATTTTTTTTTACTATAATTTTGATGCGAATAATATATATATATATATATATATATATATATAATTTCTTTTAAGATTTTCTATTATTGTAATTAATAGATTTATTTACTTATTTGGGCGATATATTGCTAACAATGATGACATTTCGTTTGTATAAATCCCACTACTCCTATAGGCACCACATAAAATCACAAAAGTCTCTAGCCTTCTAAACACGAGAAGAAGGCTAAAGAAAACCACTACCAAGCTTCTGTTGAATAATATACTTCTCAAGAAAACCACAGCCTCTCTCTCTCTCTCCCTTCTTATCCTCAATGACAGAGATATCATCTGCGATCACAATTGCAAATAGCCAGGATTCAGAACCGAGAGAATTGGATAGGTCGACCCCATTAAGGGGCACTACTCCCAGCCAAAGCTTGACGAGCCAGAGGCGATTGGTGATCGACAAGACCCTGTCGACTGCGGCGAACCTCGCGCAGCTCCTTCCGACCGGCTCCGTCCTCGCCTTCCAAGCTCTCTCCCCTTCCATCGCCAACCAATGCATCTGCTACGCTTCCAACAAGTACATCACCTTGTCGTTACTTCTCATTTGCACCATCTCTTGTATCTTCTTCTCCTTCACCGATAGTTTCAAAGGGACCAACGGAAAGTTGTACTATGGCATGGCCACGTGCAAAAGCTTCATTGTTTTCAATTACCAGCCCTCTGATGGGGATCGAAGCAAGGTGTTGGAGGACTTGTTGAGGTTTCGGATACGGTGGTTGGACTACGTCCATGCCTTCTTCTCGGTCCTGCTGTTCTTGGCTCTAACCTTTAGTGATACCAATATACAGAACTGCTTCTTTCCGGATTCTGGGCCATACTCGAAGCAGATCCTCCAGAAGTTGCCGCTTGGGGCCGGGTTCTTGTCGATCATGGTGTTTTTGATCTTTCCAACCACTCGGAAGGGGATTGGATATTCGGATACGCCGCCTCATTCACAGTAAGCTAGCTGTTTTGGTTATTATATGTTCGGATTCTTTTCTAGTAGATGTTGTGAAACGTAAAGGATTAACAATAAGATTAGCCTATATGTATTCTTTTGGGAGGACTGTATCAACAAGTATATGTGCTTTAAATGGGTATATTATCCAATAACTTCTTGATGTGAATTTTTTTCTTGCTTAGCAAGATTGTTAGCCATGCGTCACAAAAAAAAAGAAGACAGGCTTGATCTCAAGTTAATTCAAAAATAAGCATTTTCAACTATTTGTTTGGAGCCTGAATTTTCAACAAGTGCATGTGCTTTAATGGTCATATATCCAATAGCTTCTTGAATAGTACCATATGATGTGAATTTTTTTCTTACTTAGCAAGACTGGTTTGACGTACATCACAAAAAAAATAAAAAAAAAGGGACGCCAGGCTTGATCTCAAGTTAATTCAAAAAATAAGCATTTTCAACTATTTGTTTCCTTCTATTGGAGCCTGAATTTTGGACTCAAGTTTCCAATTAACCCCCAAAAGGCTGGAACTTGGCTTGTATGAAAAAGGAGGCGAGGCTACAGCCTCGAAAGATGAGTCCAAAGATGATCTTACAGTGGATGGGCGCGAAGGATGGTGAATCCTTCTTTCGCGCGTGGAGGGTACCAACTACAGTCCCTTTTTGGTTCATTATGTGTTGCCCTCTTCGAATAAAATCAAAAAGCCGAATATCACGAAGAGCCCTAGGCAACTCCATCTCTCCCTCCCATAGGTGGTCTCCGAATGGTTGGTAACAAAAGATGCAACCCAATCCACCGCCCCGTTGGCCTCTCTAAACATAAGCACCAATCCGTCATGAACCATGACTCGAATATCTCTCAAGAGCAGGTGGTTGTCGCCAACTCCTCTCGAAGCCTGCAGGATCCACCCAATAACCGTCGCCGAGTTACCCTCCAGAACTCGTAGTTCTTCCAAAAATAAAAAATAAAGAAAGAAAGAAAAAAGAAAAAGAAAAGAAAAAACCTTCGGAATGATGTGCGGCAAAAAAAATGATGCGGCCAGCAGCGCTATTAATCTA